>NC_090929.1:850927074-851228196 GCF_040938575.1 Ambystoma mexicanum | reverse complement strand
GAGCAGTTTTCACCAGCACAGCCTGTCCTGGCTGATCACCGGCATGCCTTGCATGGCCCCATCCACACGGTGAGCTGGCCACGTGGATAACCACATCTTCGCCCGCACTGTGCCCCGAACGGCATGCTACACTCCGATCAGCTGTTCCCGTTCAGTATTTCCCCATCGCGTGCATCGCCTGACCTAATAATGGCCGGCGCGATGCGGGATGAAACCGAGGCTCCTCTCGGTTTCTAGGCAACAGCGTGCCTTATCATCAAACCCCTGCCTCCGGTAGGCGGAAGCCGGTCCGGCGGAAGAAGGCCCAGGAAAAAGGCTTCCTTCCTGTTTGCCGCCTGTTCGCCGTTGTGCGCCATGGATCCGTGTTATAGAAAGCAACCTGAGATCCTGAAGCGGCACGGGCAGGAGCCCCCACTAGCAGCCACCCACATGCTCCAAACCCGATGGTAGCGCAGCGACCGCGACCGCTACGGGCCATCCCTCCCAGGCCTGGAGGTATCCACTAGCCCTGCAAGGGCCCCCATCAGCCCACTTTGCCTCCTCTAAAAACTAACACTGCGATTGCATCTATGCCCACACCACTTCGCGCCGACATTCCTTCATGAAAGAAAATGTCGGGCGCGACATTTCAGGACTGAGTGCCGTGCTGTGTCAATTACAAGGTAGGCCAAATGCCTCTAGCTGTTGCTCTTTAGAGCATGACTACTTAATTGCTATCTCTGCCAAAGTCAATTCCACTTTTTGCATTCTTCCTGCCAGGTTGCGCCTACAGATCGGCGCTCTGGCACATGTCACACTAGTCAACAGCCTAAGCATGACCCTGAACTTAGTTGCTGCCCTATGACCTTTTGACTCAAGCGTCCTTACCCGAACCTTAGGCGCTGCCCAATCTAGCCTTTATTCTACTCTGGACTCAGTAGCTGCTACATTGCAACCCATGATACTCTTAGGATCACCAATAGACCACAACTGATTGTGTCTGCCCTGATTTGTGTTGTGCCTTATGGTCGCCAATAGACCACAACTGATTGTGTCTGCCCTGATTTGTGTTGTGCCTTATGGTCGCCAATAGACCACAACTGATTGTGTCTGCCCTGATTTGTGTTGTGCCTTTAGTCTTATGGCCCTTGCCTTTCACTGCCAATTTGATCTTAGGTGACCCCTGTCTATATACATGGTTGTTGTGCCACCTAGCTCTTCTCTCTCACCTAGGTTACCAGGACTGTCATCATGCACGTCAGTGTACTCCTTCCATTACTCTACACACTATCCCTTCGACTTGCCCAAGTTCTCCAGCTACCTACGGTAACAACCTCCACACTCTGGGTTAAAATGGACCAGCCTTCTACCAGCATGGCATCCCCACGACCTCTCGTGTCACCTAGAATGAGCCCGGCAGCACCCGCTGTAGGCCATACCAACCAATACCTCAACGACCCAGCTTTATGGTTGGATCACTTTGCTAGGAAACCTACACCTAACCAACCCTGCCCCCTCTCTCTTAGAAATAAGAGACTAGGCACCAGATTCCGCCTACGCCTACGCCACGTCCGTCACATCACCAGGAAACAAACCCCCCTCTCTCCTGGATCTCTGTCAACTGCCACCACATGCAAACCCACCACCACCGAGGTTAAACTGCCTATGTTCAAAGGTGCCCTTATTAATGCTAGATCCCTCACTGCACACGCACTTGACATAGCTGACCTCATCACCACGTCTGACCTTGACTTCATAGCTATCTCCGAAACATGGCTTCATGCCGCATCTGACCCCTTACTAGCGTTAGCCCTACCGCCGAACTACGGCATCACACGATGTGACCGCTCCACCGCCTCTTCCAAAGGCGGCGGTGTGGCCTTCATCCATAAAAATACTCTTGACCTAAGAGTTTTACCTGATTCCAAACTCACATCAGCTGAATTGCTGTCTGTCCAACTAGCACTCACACCTAACCAAACAGCCACCATGCACCTAATCTATAGACCTCCAGGACCCGCACCAACCTTTGTCAGTGAAATCTCCACTCTCCTACTCAACAATACAAAGAACAATTCGCAAACAATCATCCTAGGCGACCTTAACTTAGGTCTTGGTGACTTAAAAGATCCTGTGGCCTCTGACCTGGAGAACGCACTATCTGACCTCGGCCTTACCCTTTACATCCAAGAGCCTACCCATATTAAAGGTAGAACACTTGACTGGGTAGCTGGCTCCAATTGCAATATCAAGGTCCTTAACAATACCCCCTGTCTATGGTCCGACCATCACATTATAACTTTCAGCATTGAAGCCACACCACGAATTCCGTCACCATTAGCCCCAGCACTCCCAACTAGAAGCAAAAAAGATATAACCAAGGAGAAACTCCTCCCATTGTTATTCCCGTCCCTTAACACAGCCACCAACTCTTACTCTGATCCAACCTCACTAGCACACACCTACAACCAAACAATGCGAACTGCCATTGATTCTATAGCACCTCTCAAACTTAGAAAGGCTAAACCTCAAGCTTATCTTAATTCATGGTTCACACCACAGTTAAGATTGCTCCGCAAAGCTAAACGCTGTGCCGAAAATCGATGGAAAAGCCACCCCTCAGACGAGCATAAAGACAGTTTCCTTCTAGCCTCACTCTCCTACAAAGATGCCATCATCACGGCAAAAAAGGAATCTTTCAACAACCGCATTATACAAGCCGACTCGAACACCAAGGAACTCTTTAAAATCCTAAGAGAGCTTGAAACTCCAGTCGCCCCCCCTGACGCATGCGTGAAAGATAGTAAATGGTGTGCCAACATCCAAGCAGCCTTACTAAATAAAATCTCCACACTACAAGACAAAATCAAAGATAAACAGGACAGCCTGAAGCGCGACAACCGCGTTCTTTCCCTCACTAAGGCCCCCTTGCCAGACTCTGCCAATATCACACCATTCGCATTCTCTCCGCTTACCGTTGCAGAGGTAGAAAATATAATTCTTAGAATTAAGCCAACTAACTGCCAAGGTGACCCGTGCCCAGCCCCTACTATCAAGGACTCAGCGCATGAGTTGGCCCCATTCATCACGGCCTTCATCAACTCTTCCTTTCAAACAGGTATCGTCCCGGACAATCTGAAGGATGCTTGGGTTATCCCACTGCTTAAAAAACCTTCCCTAGACCCTAACGTTCCCACTAACTTCCGACCTATCACCACTGTACCATTTCTGCTCAAGATCCTAGACCGTGCCGCATACTTTCACATCCAAAATTACTTGGAAACTAATAACTTGCTAGGTCTACGACAATCTGGTTTCCGCCCCAGACACGGGACAGAGACCGCATTATTAGACCTTAAAACTCAAATCGAGGTTCTAAAGGATCAAGGCAAACTAGCAATGCTACTACTTCTCGACCTTTCAGCCGCATTCGATCTGGTCAACCATCAGATCCTGTGCGAGCACCTCCATTCCGCTGTCAACTTCTCTTCCTCGGCTGCGGCTTGGATCAAATCTTTCCTGAGCAACAGATCCATGAGAGTCTTTGCCCCATCCGCAGCCGCGGACCCTTCCCCGATTCACTGTGGCGTTCCTCAGGGATCTTGTGTGTCACCTACACTCGATAACATTTTCACGAAACCACTCTTTGATGTGCTTGACTATCTGGGTGTCTCCTATACTAACTATGCGGACGACACCCAGATACTCATCCCCTTCACTGGTGATTATCTAGGTGACACCAAGGCCCTTAACGACGTCTACTTGGTCATCCAAGCCTGGATGGCCCAACATCAGTTGTGCTTGAATGATGACAAGACGGAGCTCCTGATCTTGGGCACTGCACAACGCCTGAGCAGACTAGAGCCGTCCTATCAGTCATTCAACATAGATGGTAATATCATTTGTGTCTCAAAAGATACCAAAACGTTAGGTTTCTACCTTGATGCCATACTCTCATTAACCCGACAAACTAATGCTGTCAGATCTGCGTCTGCATACACATGCAAACTTATCGCAGCTTGCAGACCATTCCTCACTACGTCTAACAGCGTTACGCTAGCGAGAACCCTTATTATGGCTAAAATTGATTACTGTAGTGCTCTTTATCTTGGCACCAGCCAAGAGAACCTGAACAGACTTCAAATGACACAAAACAACGCCATTCGTGCCGCTTTAAACATTCCCCGACACCACCACATCACAGAAACCAGAAGTAAGTTAAATTGGCTACCTGTCAAACAGAGAATTTCACTCAAAACACTCGCCCTTACGCACAAATGCCTAGCCAACAAAGCCCCGATCTGCCTTGGTAGTCGACTGTCGCGCCATTCTACCTCCCGACCTCTAAGAACAGCCCAATCCCACTGTCTAGCGATCCCCAGATTTAAATTGCAAAAAGCAGGGGGCTCAAGTTTCCCCGTCTTAGCTTCCAAGTTATGGAACTCCCTCCCTGTTACAATTAGAGCGGAAGACTCTTTCAATACCTTCAAAGCCAATACTAGATCTTGGCTTTTCAACCAGATTTAAGGCCGGCTTCGCGCTTCTTCCTGACCTACCCTGACTTGCCGACCGCTACTATCACCTATCGGCACTGAAACTACTGTACATATGTATATAAGATCCTCTTGTAATGTATATAATGTTTCTTTGTTATACCTGCATATCTGATCCCATGTGTAAATGTTTAATGATTCTCTGTTATACCTGCATATCTGTAACCTTGTACAAATTGCGCCCTGATGCCTCCGGGCCTGTTGGTTCGTTACAAATAAAATACAAATACAAATACAAATACAAACCTATTGGCCAATGACCACACATGCCAAGATGCTGTATCTCTCTCCCACACATTACTTAACCTTGGTTTTATTCAACAAGTTACGGGTCCTACCCATGTCGCAGGTAACTTGTTAGACTGGATACTGTCTAATAACATGGTGATCTCCAATGTTAAGACCCAGAGCTGTCCTTGGTCAGATCATCTTTCTATTGCCTATGAAGGCTATTTCTATGGAGAGAGGGTGAAGCCTCAGGCGCCTACCAAAAAATCTGCTCCTATCAGGAATTCTAAAGGGATTATACAAGCAATATTTATCTACTGCCCTTTGCCTGTTTCCATCTAAGGATAAGCACCTCAATGCCCTTGGGCTGTTAGTTTGCTTTACAAATCCAACTTAAAAAAAGAAAACAAAATGACATACCCCTGAATGTCTTTACCTTAATGTTCAGGAATGCTATCAATCAGTTGTTTGAACTCTTGGGCCCTTTGAAACAGCCCTCCCAAAAAAAAGTAACCTCCCAGAAGCTGTGTCTATCCTCTGACATCCTCATTACCACAGCTGACAAAAGAAGAGCAGCGCGCCAAGGGTGCAAATCTCCCTCTGATGCCTCCCTTTCCTTCTATAGGACTTCAATGAAGTTCTAGAATAAACCTCTGCTAAAAGCCAAAGAAGATAAACTGAATACCATAATCAAATCTGCTAAATCTAAGCTGAGGGAACTGTTTAAAGTATTCTCTGAATTAAACAGCATTCCAACAGACCCTCTCCCTGAAGCAGAAATGGGCCTCATTACGACTTTGGAGGTAGCCATGGCGCTATTAGCACCATGGCTGCCTCCAAAATCGTGTCCGGGTCCGGTCTGGTGGAGTGCGGACTTACCGGTACATTCCGCCCTAGGCGGACCCCGTAAGTCCCCATTCCAAATGCCATTCAACATTCCCATTTGAGCCCCCATAGGGCTCAATGGGAATGGGGAAAGCGCTAATTACGGGCCTGCGAATGGCAGGCCCGTAATTAGCGCCCTGGCCCCCTAACGGGACCCGTAAGGGACATGTGTTCCAACCACACGTCCTTTGCAGTTCCCGCTAAGGGACCTCGGAATTGGGCGGTAAGGGATTACCGGCACCGGTCTCCTTACCGGTGCCCGGTATCCCTTACCGCCCACCTCGGAATGAGGCCCAATGCCTTTTGTCAATGTATTCACAACAGTATGTTGCAGAAAACCAAAACACATCAACAAAACACAGTGCACATTCTTAAATTATTAGAATCTTTTGAAATCGGAATACCTCCCATTTGTCCTTTGCCTGACCATGACTGGCCCCCTTTTATTCTTCTGGGAGGTTTCGGAAGTTGAAGTTCAGAATGCCATAGTTAAGTTAAAGCTGACATCCTACAAAGGAGATAGCTTCCTTGCTTCGCTCTTTCAAGATAACTACAGTCTACTTGTGCCATGGGTAACCATCATGCTGGTTAATCACTCTTTTGCTGAGAGTTCTGTCCCTGACAACATTAAGAAAGTCTGGATCTCACCCTTATTGAAAAAGAGAATTTTTATATCAACAACCACGATAACGTTCACCCTATCACTAATGTCCCTTTTCTTTTAAAGATCCTGGACAAACTAGCAACAAACCGGTATAAAAGCTATGAGCAGGATTACAATATCTTGGCCACTGGTCAGTCTGGGTATCGTGTGAATCACAGAACCAAAACTGCCCTCCTAGATCTCAAGCCCAACATCATTAAGATCGTTGATAGAGGTGGACCGGCCTTGCTGCTTCTCCTAGATCTGTCAGCCATTTTAGATCTTGTTGATCACACCATTTTGATATAAGTTCAAGTGGGTGGATGCTCCATCCTCGCAGCTAACTGGCTTACATCGTTCTTCGGTCCTCGCAATGTCCATGTAACTAAGGACAATGCACACTCCTCTAAAGCAATGCTGACCAGCAGGGTTCCGCAGGGTTCATGTCTTTCACTGCTGCTCTTTAATATTCACATAAAACCCCTGTGCGATATGTTCTCCTCTCTGGGTGTACGTTTCGCTAATCACGCAAACGACACCCAGACTGTGATTGAACTCTTAGGGCCTCATTACACGGACAGCTGTAACCATGGCGCTAATAGCGCCATGGTTGACGCCGGTATTTTGCAGCGTCCACCATGGTGAATGGCGGAATACCGCCCTATTCCAAGGTGTGTGGGGCGGTAATTTCCCATTCACCATGGCCATTCCCCATTCCCATTTTTGCCCCCATAGGGCTCAATGGGAATGGGGAAGGCAGTAATTACGGTACCGCAAATTGCAGGACCATAATTACCTCCAAGGTCCCTTTGCGGGTCCAGTCCTTAACGGCTGGTAAAACCAGCCGTTAAGGTAGGGTCCCACAAAGGGACCTCGTAGTAAGGCGGTAAGGGTTTATCGGCACTGGTACCCTTACCGGTTCCGGTAAACCCTTACCGCCATCCGTGTAATGAGGCCCTAAATCCTATACAACAAATACCTCAAAATGACAAAAACTATCTTTAACAGTATACAATCTTGGACGGTCAGAAACCCCCTAGCTTTGAACAACAAGAAAACTGAGCTACTAATTTTAGGCACAGAGACAAAACTTAAACAACTTGATTCATCCTATAGTAGCTTTCTGATTGCTGGCAATATGATCAAACTCTCCAATTATGTGAGTGATACGTTTTATTCATTTAAGACACTTAAATGCTGCAAAATGGAATAAATCACGGTCTCCTGTCACATGAGCCAAGGATGGAAATAGAGTTCAGCTTGGAGTCCTAGAACAACGATAGTGAGTGCCTGCACCCCCATATATTCCCAGAGACAAGGATACTTTGCAAGGCCAAGTTCAAAGACAATCTTCATGGCAGAAGGCATGGGTGATGAGAGTTGATGGACCAGTTGGGTGGGGAGGTAAAGTCACGACCACCTCCTGGCACCTGGGTCTAGCTTATGTGCTGCTAAGTGAACTGAATTTTCCAGACATGGCGCAAGCATGCTAACCAATTGTAGAGGGCTGTATACTGAAGGGCCTTATAGTGTGAAGACCAATGATAAAATGTGTACGTAATAGTTTTGAAGATGACATAAATTGTCCACCCAACAGTGGGCAGACCAACACAATCCTAGTACCTACAGAGAGTATATTTAGATGTCTCCTTTAACCAATCTCAAATCTTGATAGGTTTTCTATTATTTGTCACGTAGTATGATGTCACCTCTGACATATTTTTTCCATATAAGATGTTTTTATGAGAAAATTATTGAGGGGCTGAGTGAACGTCCATTGATGTCCATTGTAACTCCCTGTTTTATATAGTTGTTAATAAAACAGTATGTTTGCCATCTTCCATAGTTGGTTTGATTATTTGGACTCAGAATTATTCTGCGATCCCACTCATTGCATGCATGTTACTTAAGGGCCATAAGCTCACCTGATAATGGTGCGGATGGTTGAAAAAGATCCAAGCTAGTTCTGCTCCAGTATTTCGGATGAACGGGCATCCTCTGCCATTAGCCAGAAGATTGCTGGGTTTCCTGTGGAGAGCTGCCGATAGAAATAAACTTGCAAGAAGGACCGAGACGGTGGACAGGTCCCCCTTTGACGAAATCCCTGCCCGATTTCCACGGGTGCTCTGCGGACGATAGGCAAAGTGGTCGGATTGAAGCAGGAGTCAATGCTGAAGGCCTCGAGTCAATTAACGAATGGTGAGTAAACTAAGGGGAATGGCAAATAGAGGGGATGCGATTGTCTTAATTTTTTGAGTAACAGGAAACCTTATGAAGAGACAAAGGTCGCGCCTAAGAGTCCTGACTCAAGGGAGTTTAGAAGGAGACGTCCCAAATCCCAGTAGGGGTAGATCAGAAATATATAACGTGTAATCAGGATTACATAAGGTGGCGTCTCAAACCCTGTAAAAGGTGTAGAATAAAGGTTGGAGAATACGGTGATAACAGTAAATGTGTAATGTTTGACTAGTGTGAATGTTGTTTGTGGAGTACAAATATCTAAGAACGATAGAAGTTGTGAAAAAACTGAAAAGTTGAGGAGCAACAGTGATTGAGTGTAGCAAAGTGATAGCCACCAATCAAGAGAATAGACTTATTAAGTAAGAGAATAGTTAGGCTATCGAAAATAGAGGCTTGTGCAGCGATTGATGGTGCATGTTCATATTTGTTGTTTTAAAAACGTTGAAAAGTGGTGATCTAAACAAAAGTATAACGTTTATTTAACAGTCTGGTAAGTATTGACAGTCAATTGAGACTTGTCATTATGAGGGACACTCCTCTTATGCACCTATGTAAGACACTGCCAATGGTTTAAAGGCACAGCAGATAAAATGTTCATGCCGTGGCCACAAGGGGGATCATTGTCAAAGGTGGTATTGCAACACATGAACACATACTTGCACTCTGCGTACACGTGGAAGAAATTAGAGAAAAGATTAGCGATTCTAGAGCTCTGGAAGATTTACTAAGAAGAAAGAGAAGACCCGCCACCTGAGGAGGGGATGCTTAGTCAGTGTTTGGAGGAAGGTGTTGAGCCCTCAGCTCCTCTTACCACACCCGAAGCAAAAGGTGCTAGTACGGAAGAAGTAGGGTTATATCCTCTAAAGGAGTTGAAAGCGGCAACGTGGTATAGTAATCCGATATACAAACCCCCCGCTTACAGTAGTGGTAATAGTCCAGAGGAGAATAAGAGAAAAGAAGGGATCTATGAGATCATACAAGATACAGAAGAAATGAGTGAGCGGTCGAATCTGTCAACAGAACTAGACAGGGAGATTAAGAGATGGAAAGGAGAGATGGATAAAACAGATGAGATAGCGCTTGTGCACAACGAATGGAAGGGAAGTCAGATATTTGGGAAAAGCATTGAGGAAGTTAGGCAAAGAGAAGATAAGGATGAAAAAAAGAAAGAAAAGATAAGGAACGAGAGAAGAGATTAAAAGAATATGAGCAGAAAAGGAAGAGCAGGGTGTGAAAAAGAACAGATATATCAGGAGCAGCAAGAGAAAAAGGTACATGCAGAAGAATAAAGCAAGTATGACAACAGACAGAGAGCCATAGAAGAAAGAGACAGAAAGCAAAGAAAGGAGGAGAAAGCACAAAGACTAAGGGACAAAAGATTACAGAGTCAAAGGGATGAAGAGGAAATAATAGAAGAGTGAGGAGAGTGGAAGAATGAGGGCAAGAGGAAGAAAGAATTTGAAGGAACATGAGAAGAGAACTAGACAAAGAAATATAACGTAAAAGAAGACAGCAAGGTCTGGATGCCTCTCTCACTCATAAGGAACAAGTAGGGCCAAGGCCAGAAATACGATGGGATAGAATAGAAGAGTTCCTTCCGATAAAGGAAGCAACACCAGTGGCATCTAGAGTAGTATTGGAAGAAGAAAGATTTGATGCGGACAGCATTGGAGAAAGGATTGATAAGGTCTATGAACCGTTAAAGCAAGGTAGCAAGTATGGAATTTAAGGGAATCGTGATCATTCCTCACCATCTCAATTACGAAGTGAATAAGAAAATCTGTTCAGTAACGGACAAAGAGCATTGTCCTTAAGTAGACTGAATCTGGATAAGGGTGAAGGGGATTAAAGTCACACTAGTTGGGGACAAGACATGGCAGATGAAGAAAGGGAGTCCAGTCTCGGGGTAGAAGGAGGGAGTGTGTGCACCCCTGAAGAAAGTCTGCAAATGGTTAAGGAAATGGGGGAGCAAGACCACAGTATATCCCATGGCCACAGATGGACAAGGATAATTTAAGGTGCAAGCTCCTGAGTTTGACTTCGGGCCCTAGAAAATGGATATATGAATGAGAAAAAATGACAGGAGGAAATACGCTGGCTATAGGGGACATAAAAGGTATCCCGGCAGCTGTTCTTGCATAGAGGGCTGATGCCATATGGAGAAGAGTGGGATAGTCAAGGGTGACAGCACAGAAAACACTGCATGATGGAGCACTGTTGAATAATTGTAGAGCAGATGTTTGGAGGGCTATCAGGGTACAGTACCCCAATACATCAGATATGGGTGCATTATCACATGAAATATGAAGAAAGTTGAAGACCCTATTGCTTACATTCAGGATATTCAGGAGAAATGGCAACTCGCGAGCCGTGGGAAAAGACAATAGCATTATTTCACCACATTTTGTTCCAGGGGTTGCCTAAGCCAGTACAGAGGCAGATGAAAAAACAAATAGGGGTGGAAGCAAAGCCATGGGCTGATATACAGCTGATGATAGTACACCATTGTCAGTTATTACAAGAGAAAAATAAGAAGGAGGATGAGAATAGGAAAATCAAGGAAGCCAAGACATTTCAGAATTCTTTTTTTTAAATGTGCCCTAGAAGGGGTAGGGTTGACAAGCGGAGAATGACTGGGAATACAGGAAGCAATGGGTGCATCACAGGCAACCAATTTGCGCCCGATGAATCAAGGTGGCTATGGGTTTACACTATAAAGCAGAGGTATCGGTTACAGAGGAAGATTCCAAAATGGTCAAGGTGGGATTCATGGTACACGGAATGAGAATCAAAGTACCCAGGGAGGAAATAACCAAGGGGGGCTTGTCAGAAGGGCACCCCATATGTTGGACTTGTGGTATTACAGGGCAAATTGCATGCACATGTGGAAGTCAAGGGAATGTACAGAATGGCCAATGTTCAGGAAGGGGGACATTTATCCTCCACCATATAGCACACAGACTAGAGAAGGGTTTTCCCAAGATCACACATTTTATCAGACACAAGTGCAGCGAGTACAGCATGTACAACAGCAACAATGAGTGCAAATGAATGCCCCACAAGGGCAGTCACAACAACCCCCTATGCAGACACAACAGTATGCAAACACTGGACAAGTACTGACACCCAGAATAGGAGGCGTCACTGTAGTAGGAGGACACCCTTTCACATGGACAGGGATGAGCCTATACCCACAATAGGACAGCACAGGGACACTCGATGTGTTCAGTACTATCTGTGACACCAGAGGCCCAAGAGGAACCAAAGGGCGATGTAACAATAGGTGGCAAATCCTTTTTCTTTTCTTGTAGACACTGGAGCAACTCGTTCGTGTATACAAGAGGGAAAATAGCCAATGTCAGGTATTGCCATGAATAATCAAGGGTTCTCTGGAGCTACAAGTCAAGTTCCATTTAGTAATGAATTACCCGTTTCTGTCTGTTCCTTTTTTATATTCATGACAGAACCGGTTAACATTTTGGGAAGAGATTTAATGACAACACTTAACATGACAATTTCATTTATCGAGGAAGGAATAGTGTGCTTCACTCCAGGAATACACTATTTAAACATGTAAGAGTTGATACAGGTGTTCACAGGGCAAGTGGCTCTGCGAGGCGTTCCAATTAGATCCAGAGATTTTTCTATATAGAGTGAGCATTTTGTTGACATGGCTACATGACTTGGTGGGAACAATTGTGAGGATACCTGATGAGTTTCTGTTTAGACCACAAATACCTTTGGACGAAGAGGGAGGACAAATTGGAAGCAGCCAAAGTATGACCATGGAGAACGGTACAGATTGACTTATATAAACAATGACAACATGTTCAGGGAAGACCAAAGATTTGATGAAGTGGTGTTCTTCATGAGCATTACATACTGGATAAGGATAGAAAAGAGAGAAGTTCCACAGCGAATGGGGAAAATGCAGCAAATTCCAGAATATTTTCAGGAAGACTTGTAGAAGGAGGCAAGAGTCCTTTGGACCATAGGCCCTCTTACATAGGTTTCATGAAGGGAATAGGGGAGGTTAAAATAAAGCTGAAACCAGGTGCAATTTAAACTCAAGCAAAATAGTACCCCATTTCTTGAAAAGCTGATAAGGGTATATTTCAACCTATTTCAGCACTGATCAAAGAAGTGATTCTGGTACCATCAGAATCATCGTGCAATATCGCAGTGTATCCCATCAAAAATTCTAAAGGAGGGTTGTGGAGATTTATACAGATATGCAACAGATTTATTAGATTGTAGATGCAGAGTTTCCTTTAGGTCCTAACCCGGCTACGATACTGTGCATTATCCCAGGGGAGGCTCGATATTTCATGGTGATCGTTTTGAAAAATGAGTTTTTCTCGATCCCGTTGCACAAGGACTCACAAGACTTGACTTCCTTTACGTTCTGCCAAACTCAACTGAAGCATACTAGGCTGCCCCAAGGGTACTGAGAGTCCCCATTGATCTTTAATATAGTCCTACAGATGGATTTAGGCAATTTTGATCTAAAGAGTGCAGTAAAACAATACATAGATGACATTTTAATTTGCAGCACATCAGTAGACAAATGCAGACAAGATTCTGTTCAGTTGGTGACTATTCTAGCAGAAAAGGGTTATAAGTTACAATACTTCCAAGAAGAGCTGTTATACATAGGTCAATTGATTTCACATGTAGCAAAGCAAGTGACTACAGAAAGAGCAGAGGCAATTATGAAGATCTCAAAACAGAACACAGTGAAATAAATGCAACAGTTTTTGGAGTTATGCAACTATGTTAGAGCCTGGGTGTTTGATTATAGTATATACACAAGGCCATTTCTCTAAGCTTTAGAGAAAGCACAAGTGGGTAAAATAAAAATAGAATGGAGTGAAGAAATGGAGGAAGGATTTGAGGAGTTGAAAAAAGCAATTTGCACAGCTACTGTTTAGGAATTCCCAATTGTGCTGAGGAATGTTATTTGTTTTCACACACAAATGGGACAGTCATGACAACAGTGCTTACGCAGAGAACTACATTGGGGTACAGACCTTTAGTATATTACAGTGGGATTTTAGACCTAGTTATGAGAGGATACTTCACTTGCGAATAATCTGTGGCTGATGCCGCGTTCGCGATTGAGAAATCTACACATATTGTCATGGGCTGCTCCATGATTCTCTTCGTGGAACATGCTCTATTTGCTATTTTAGAGAAATCCAAGGGTACATTGACATCCCAAAGAGCTTGAGCTTAGGAGGTAATGATTTCAAACCCTACGATTAAGATTGTAAGATGTAAAATAGTGAATCCTGCCACGTTTATAGCTGAGCCAGTAGAAGAACGCGATCATGTGCATGACCGTGCTAGTTATGATACATTTTATTATGATATACCCTGTGTGAAGGAGACTGCTTTAGTGGGAGGGGAAATCCTCTTTATTGATGGTTCTTCGAAAATTGATCAGACTAGTGGTGTAAGGCATTAAGGTGCCGCAATAGTGAGACACAGATTAAATGGAGAATTTGAGGTTGTAGCAAGTGCAAGGCTATGTCTCACTTTTCTGTGCAAGCAACAGAATTAGTAGGGCTTATTGTCGCGCTCGAGAACCATGAAGGGCAGGAAGTGACGGTGTACAGTGACTCGGCCTACATGACAGCAACCGTACGTGCAGGGTTAGCACATTGGAAAAGGAGGGGCTACCTCCACGCAGATGGCACTCCAGTGCAACACTCTTCCTTATTGGATAGGCTCATTAAGGCACTAAAACTCTCAGTGGCCATAGTTGTTGGTAAATGCGCAGTGCATACTAAAGAAACAGATTTTATCTCTTTTCCCAGTACAAAGGCGCAGCTGAAGAAGCCAAAAGGGTTCCATATTCCCCAGACATTTTGAGTTTTGATACTGAAAGTATTAAAGGAACAGTAGTTACAACCATGTTACTGCACAAAGCGTTTAATAAGTTGTCGATAAGCCAACTAATAGATATTCAAGGGAGTGCACCAAAGGAAGAGCAGGAATTCTTAAAACAACGAGGGTGTTCTTTATCCCCCACAGAAGCATTGTGGTTACAAGACAGCACTGGAAAGCCAGTGATGCCAGTAGCATTATTAAAAGTTGCGCTTGAACAACTGCATTACTCTGTGCATGTAACTAGGGAGAGTCTTGCTGATGCGATAGCAGAAGACTGGTTAATTCCTAATTTGTTGAAGCACATTGCACTATTTATGGTAAACTGCATTGTGTGTCAAACTTTTACTGCTGGGCATACACCAAGAACAAATGGTCCTTATCAGCCTTGTCGATATGCTGCAGGTGTGTAATGGATATAGATTTCTATTAGTGGTTATGTGTCCCTTTTCTAGGTGGATCGAGGCAGGTCCATGTACACATCCTGATGCCACTTGTGCAGTCAAGTTTTTAGTGCACAAAGTGTTCCCGAGGTGGGGTGTGTGTGAAGTGCTGAGATGCGACAATGGGCCACATATTGTCCATTAACTATTTGAAAAAATAGGGCTTCTATTAAGTGTAAAACACAAGTTTGAATGAGATATGTGAGAGACTCAACAGCCTCCTCAAAGAAAGGATTGGCAAGATTAAATTGTCTTTGAAGAAGGGATGGCTGTATTGCCTACCCCTAGCCTTATAGGCCCTTGTGAATCAGCCAGGATCAGACAGCCACCTCACCCCTCATGAACTAGTGAGAGGGCATTGTATGAGAATGACCCTTACACCTCCATCTTGGAATGATGCCCAGAGTCTAGCAAAAACTTTAGGTGATGAGATGCACGACTATTTGACATGATTTATTTCTAGTATTTCTTTCATTACAGATCAAATCAAGCACCAGGGGGGGTCAGTCTCAGAACACAGAAGAAGACAATTCAATGACCAACCCAATTGAACTATTATCGGCACCTAAGTTATATGTTGGATACCTAGCTCTCATTTAGAATTTTACTAGAAGTTGGCATGAGCCATGTTTCAATGGTCCCTTTTGTGTCAAGAATATAACCCCTTCAGCTGTGAAAGTACAAGGAAGACAAGCTTGGCTTCACCTGAATGACGTAAAGTCCTAGAAAGGTGGGACTTGCCCTCCCACTCTGCTGATCGAGAAGCAAGGCAAGAAGAAGAATTTCAGCATGTGCAGACTCAATCGATGACAAAGAAGAAGGATGACAAAGCAACCAGCGGTTGATGCAGATTATGTATTCGACTAGAATTCAGTGGACACTCTTTATAGATATTTTAGCATAGAGTGCAAAGACCTGCAGAGAATTCCAGGAAAGAAATGAACTTTTAGAAATAAATTAAAGCATCAGAATTATGCCTATAAGTCAGTTCTTGATTTAAAATTGAAAACAAAATCAGTATCCAGATTGATTTCTTGGCGAATACCTGTTCTAAACAGTTAAACATATGGTACTTGCTGGTAGTGATGTTCATCTGCTTTTGCTGGCTGTCTTTGTGATTATACTTCAAGCTTACTCTGCTCTTGTGAGAAAGAAACGTTGATATTTGCACTTTCTTGCAGGATCCTAAAAATGGCCCAGTGATAAGAAGGATTCTTATTGCTATATCTTAGCATATTTTACAGTTGCAAGTGTAAGAACATTTGATGATTTTATTAAAGGTTATTAAAGTAGAAAGTGTCATGGTTCCAGAAGAACAACGAGTGGAACGAGTAGTAGGAATGAACGAGAGATGAATGCCTATGTTCTTATGCATAATATATGCTAGCATGATTGTTCTATTTGTCTTTCTGTTCCTCAACGTTCACAGTCTTTATCATGTTAGCAGTATGGTCTTCCTACTATGGGAACTTCTTTTCATATACTTCATGAATGGTACATGGCTTCTAAAAGACACACGAGAGATGCAGAGGAAGATAGTGAGGGGATAAATACCTATCTAGATAATGCAGCTCACTTGGGGAATAACATGTGGTACCAGCACATGAGAAAAGTGGGGGAAAGAACTTATAAGGAGTGTTGCTATGTCTGCTCTCTCATCCCCTGTGCCATGAATACAGTGCAATCTTTAATTAATAGAGAAGTCCCTGAACATGATGCAAGGTGCCTCAGTCATCTTGCAACATGTTCAACTTGAGGGCAATTTCAGGGAAGTTGGGCCACTTTATGATGGAGATTGAAATGGTTGTTTACATATCAGGATGACTACATCAAAACCTTACAAATGGAAAAGAAACCTGGATGGAAGAACAAGATGCTTCTGTATCCTGCAGCAGGACAGGATGAGGTAGTCATTGAAGAAATGAAGACAAAGAACTGCCCTAATGTGACAGAAATAGCTGGATCATCTGGATGTTGGGAGCAAACTCAATTCTTAGTGTATGGACGAGTGAAGTCCAAGAAGGGATGGGAAGAAGGGATGATGTACTGTGCAGCTCATCTACTGAAGCCAGAATATGTGCAAGAAGTACAAAGAGTGAACAATGGATGTTTGAAGTCATGGTCTAAACATGCCAAACTACTGACAAGGGTAGAAGATGTATCAGGCCCAGTGGTTGTAATCCCATTGGCTAATGCAACATTGTGCTTCCAAAGATACAGAAACTTTCATGTCGCAGATAACAAGGAATGCCAAACTGCAGTTGATATTGGAGGAGGGACAGCCATCCTGATGGATCGATATAGGGCTTGCGGATATAGGGCCTACATGAAGATGCCCCAGGATTGGGGTGGAGTATGCTCCTTGGTGCTCATCCATATTCCAGCATTAGTGATTCCTCAAAATGACCTGAACATTGGTGAATTTCCAAAGGTAGATGCCCATTTGAGAAAAAAGAAGATTGCTTGAACTTCTCTGAAGTACAAGAAGAGAGAATGACTTAATCAATAACAGCATATGACTCCATTCCTGCAGAGCACAGGTTGTTCAGCAAGACTGCTTCAATTTCTATGACCATATTCATGCCTGGGATCGAAACGATGGCCAACGCCAAGTGGTTGCAGATTATAAAATGGGAGCTTCTGCAGACAATGAATACTACTATTAAGGTATTCAACGCTATCAACAAAGAGTTGAGGGCCATATGATTAATTATCCTGCAGAACAGATATGTCCTTGATATGATATCAGCGATGCAAGGAGGAGTTTGCACCAAAATCAGGCCATCATGTTGCATGTTCATACCTTCTCATGATGATGAGAATGGGACCTTGACATAGGCCATAACATTGTTAACAAACCTGCATAACAAAATGGAAGACGAGACAGAGGACATTGAGGATGACAGTTACTTTGCTTCCACATTCTCATGTATCCCGCAGTGGTTGGAAAACATATTCAAGAATCTTAGAGCAATATTGATGATGGTGATGTTTGGATTCTGTATAGTCAGGATAATGATTGCCCAATGCAAGAAGATAGCGAAGAAAGCGGTTGAAATGAAGATCATGATTGATGTCGAATTTGGGTTTGGACCCAAGGAGCTGACTGAAGAAGCTGTCAGAAAATACGTTGAGGCCAGCATCGTAGCACTTGAAGGAGCAAAGTTCCTGTATCTGAATGGACAATGCAACTACATAACCTGGAGTGTAGATGAACATGTCAAATCAGCCGGCCCCCAAGAGAAAATATCAAGATGTGGATACAATTGAGGTGGTGGTCAAGTACTCAACCATAGGGGGAATATAGAGCAACAGTTATATGCCTCTGCAGGTAAACCCACCCCTCCTACCTCCTGTATGTTGGAAGCCTGAGATTGTGCCATGTTTGAAACCAGCAGTGTGCCAATACCACAGCAAAAATTTGAAAGAAGGTATCCGCGGAAACAATCCTATCGAATGTATTCCCGAAGAGATGACAATGTGAGGGAGGAACTCCCTGAAGGAATATGAAAAGGAGCAAAAAGAGAAACTAGTGATGTCACAAGAGGCATGGGTGACACCCCGAGAATACTAGCTGAAGAGAATGCATGGATCTTACAGAAATTGATGACAAAGTTAAGAATCAAGTAAACTTTCATATGCAAGAAGAAGATTGCATGTGTGCGAAGTGCTGCAGAAAATCAACCATTCAATAATTGTACAGATGCAGAAATGCAAGGTGGATTAAGTAACTATAGAATCTGGCTATATGTAGTGAATAGACTGCAGGCGATACCACCAATGTATAAGAGATAGACATCAATGTCATGAATTTAGTAAGACAGACCAATAGAGAGAAAAGGTGAGAATTGTGTTGCAGCAAGAATAAGATGAGATCGTTTTTTTTAATTTTATTTTTACATTTATAAAGCGCTCACACAGCCTGCAGGCATCGAGGCGCTGTTACAGGAATTGTTTTTTTTTTTTCTTAGTTGCGTAACTGTGTTTTTTTTTTTTGGCTTAGTTACGTATTCATAACGCGCTTAAACACCCAGAGGTTTCTAAGCGCGGACCCGGGGATCGAACCAGTTGCTGCTTCATGTCATCTTGCTTGCAAGACGCGCACGCTGCCGCTGAGCCATCCTCCTGGGACGTGGAGGCACATGGCAAGGCTGCCTGGCCTGGTTTGAAAATGGAAGCAGCCAAGGTCGGTTATGTATTCTTGAAAGCAGTGAATGTGCAAAGGATGAATCCTCCCTTGTTAAGGTGAAAACAAAGAATACCAAGAGTGCAAAGATGTTAATAAAACAGTATCTTTGCCATCTTCCTGAGTTGGTTAGATTATTTGGACTCAGAATTACTCTGCGATCAATCCATTGCATGCACGTTATTTACGGGACATAAGCTCAACGTGATAGGAAAAAGTGCTTTAAGTGATTGTTGAACCAGCAGGAAGTCAACATAGTTTCCCACTATACATTTCTGGGTGTCACTATTCACCAGAAATTGAACTGGCATGAGCCTTTTGAGAATATTAAGCAGACAGCAATTCAGCATTTGGCTGCGGAAGAGTATTTTCTGCATAGACTTGTGGGTTTTGCCTTGAGTTCTTTAATTTGTCTTTCAAAATGAAAATGTTTGTAGGCATGCTTTCTGCTGCTGAAATATGGGGTCAGTCAAACATAATTGAACTAATAAGATTGGATAACAGGTCCATAGAAAATCGATTCAGGCTCCATGCCATATACCAGTGGAATGTCTAAGGCTATAATTTCGTATACACTGTAGTATGATTCTTACTCATTCAAAGAATGCTTACTTTGTACACGAAATTGACAAAGGCAACTCCTACTATCCTGATGTACTATAGAGGTCAGCAAAAATTGGTGGAAAGTGCTTTTTTTAGCACTAACTATACGTCAACTCTTGAAAGATGTGCAGTATTGAAGCAGATATTTAAATGTTACCTATTAACTTTACACAAGAGGGTACATGCATGATGAAGTTATTCATAAAATACCTATGAGAATTTTGGCCTATGAACAACATACGGTTGATCTAAGTACAAATACTCACAGTGGGGATTATCTTCTGTATACACCTGTTCCATATATGATGTCTGGGTATGCAGCTGAATTCCCTAACCTTCATATGAAACGTGATTATATGTGGTTGAAATGTAATGTGGTTGCTACTAAAGAGAATATATTGGAACATGGTCTAACATTGATAGCAGTTTGCATAGGTGCCTTCTCTGCTCAGGTCATATGGTAGAGATGCTGATTGAATGCAGCAAGATAAACACACTGCATAAGCTGCACTTATTTTCTTATGGAAACTATAATATTAGGTACTGATGAAGAATGGTGGCAATGTTTTATGACAGGTAATGATTGCAATTTGATATATCATGTTACATGCTTTCGATATGAGATTTGATTTGCAAACAATATACAAATGGGTTGGCTGATGTATGTTCTACTTTTAGATTAATATTTAATCTAGTTAGATTCCTTATTTTATTTTACTGCTCTTCACTTTTTATGTTTTGTTATAAATAGACAGCTACTTAAAAATAGCTCTATTATATCATTTGAAATGCATATTTTGCACAGGTAAGCAGTATTGCATGTCTATACTAGCAATTTGAAAGGGCTAATCTTGTTTCGCTCCTGTTGTTGATATTGCACACATAAGTGTTTAATGGATTGATTTGTTTTTTTGTGACATGGTTGTAGACTGACCTTATCGAGATTGAATGGGGGCACATCTCAGTCTGGTTTGGAAACCTAGCCAGGATGGAAGCTAAAGTCAGTCCTAATCCATAGGGGGAAGGTATTAGTTGGGACGGCCCCAGTATGTGCTTGAACAGTACCTTGTTAATCACCCCATGTATTTTCATCCAAACGCCCATTTTCTTTCTTTGGATTGCATGCCACAAGGTGCATCAACAGTCTGTGTGGACCAAGCACAGCATGGCAACCCAGCATAGCCTCCCACATGACATCTCCTGTTACACGAGTCTTACCAGACAGAGAGAGAGCCACTAGACATATCATCATGAACCATACACAGATGCAGGAGAGGATATGCAGCACAATCCAGCTCCTGCACATGCAATGAGAGGGCTGCTGTGGTGCAGCGCCCAGATACAGGGTTGTGCAACCAAGCTGCAGTGTGGCTTCCTACCCTGAGCTTCAAGGCATTTCTATGCTTACCACTGATTCTGCTGCGGAGTGACTCATCGGCTCTAACTTTAAAAAAAAAAAAAGGTTTACACAAACTGGTGATTCAGCCGCAGTGCAGATCCCCAGATAGAATGGAACAGCTATTCAATGCAGGCAACCATCGACAAGATTTGACAGGCAGGATTTAGCCCTCTTTTGATACGTTCTGTGAAACCTCCTGGGCAGGAAGGACAGCAAATGATTGGCTGAGGGAAAAGAACCAATGGGAAAAGGAGGGGATGGATCAATCTGGGGCGAAGAAACATGAAGTTGTGGCTTTTAGGTGGCACACCAAGAAACCAGAAAGAATAAGGATAGTGGACAGCCATGTAGAGGCGATTTGCAGAGAATATGATTTATTGTTTAGTGAGAGCAAGTGGTACTGTATAGTGAGTGTGCATGGAAGCTGGGGGGTGAGTGTGTGTGTTAATGAAAGTGTAGAAGGTGAATGCAAAGTGATTGAGAGAGTGATATAAGGTGACTGAATGGAAGGCAGGGTGGAGTAGTAGTCAATGGAGAAGGGAGAGTACTAGTAGAGTGGAGGGTGAGTGGATAGGGCAGAGTAGTACGGAAGGAAAGAGGGGAGACTAGCAAGGTAGATAGTATGAAAGGGTAACATTGATGGTTGAAGGTAGGTTGTAAAAAGAGAGAAAGAGAGAGAGAAATTGGTGGAACAGAGGAGAAATAGATGAAGTGAGGGAAGCTGGGTGGAGTTGCCGGGAGGAGTGTAGCAGAAGGAGGGCAGAACAATCAAGAAACATAGATAGAGGAATAGCTGGGTGTGAAAGTAAGTAGATTGCATCTTGAGTGTCTGGAACGCACAACCTCCACAACCCCTTAGCAATACCCCAAGGATAGAGTGGGTCACACCTAGGAAGTTTCATAGTGGGGTTCGTTAGCTAAAGAGGTTGCCTTTAGGCCCCCATGGACAGCAAGGCAGAATATCTTTAGTTGGGCTATACAAGCATTAGATATTAACCTGAGGAATATGGACACCTGGGATGGGGAGGGTTTGGCTTTCTCTAGGTGAGAGAGAGAGGACCATTATGCGGGAATTGGTGAGTTATTAACGCCATCTGGGAAATATTGTGGATAGAAAATACGATTTTACTTTATTGTTCCAGATATTGGGTAGGTGTTTATTTCGATATTGAGGCTTGTTTGTATGTTTCTGTATAAATGAAAGAAACCCTAGTGATGTATATTTTATTTTAATCATTTTTCAATTATATTTGGTTTAAAGTTTCCTGGTTGGATTCTTAATACCATGAAATAGTTTTTCTGTAGGTAGGCTCTGTGCAAACCTTTGGAAGATTGTATCTGTACTAGTGATACATTTGGTTTGTGAATTTCCTGTAAGCCTAATTCCTTTTTTGGGGAGCGATCCTATAACTAATAACCTATTCAGAAATTATATTAACACGTAGAATGTGAGTGTGCTGCATCATTGTTTAACTCTTGAACACTGGATTTATGTGAATGGCTTTTCTTTCTTAGTCTAGTCCATGTTTGTAGGTTGTTGTTTTTTTAAGATCTATTGAGGAAAAAGTGGTATTTGTTGATGCGTGAGATGTTTTTTAGTTCATGGGAACTGTGTTCTCATTAGTTGACATATCCATTATGTTTTGTATCGTTTCATTTTATTAGTAATATTGTTAATAAATGTATGGATGGATGAAATCATTATCCATGTAATGCAAAACGTGTTATGCACTGTTATGATTTGACTTTTGTAGGTTGAACAAATAAATAATTATCCATGAATATTGAGACATTGTATGGGCTTGTCTTTTTAATAGATACACAGATACAATAATGATTTAAGTGTAGTCTGATGATCAAACTAACTTTTGAATGAGTCTGATTTCTTTTTGTTTTTTAGGGGAAGTTATTTTGTTGCAACTTTCCTTGCACTGTTAAAATGCTAAGAACACATTGGGCCTCATTATGAGTGTGGCGGTCCAGAAATAAGGGTGCTGGTAGCAAAGTGCTGGCACCCTTTGCGGACCGCCACACTACAACTCTGCAGGCGGGGGCCATGGCGTCCAACAGGTCTGGCCTGCCAGGCGTAACAGCACCCGCCCGCAGAGTTTTCACAGAAGCAGCAGCACCATTAGCAACGGGGCAGGTGCTTCTGTCTCCCCACTCCCATGGAGTCCTATGGGGCTCCACGGGAATCGAGAACAGCATTTTCTGCTGCCTGACATCACGGGCCACAGGGACTTATTTATTTATATATTGTACACTTGTTAGGTGCTCATACAGGAAGTAAATACTGTTTCAAAGAACCCACAGGGCAACAGGGAGGGCACAGGGGAGGAGAGGAAATGAAAAACGTAACAAATATTAAATACAGTGGGAGTGAGGGAGATGGACAAACATGTTAAACCTTGTCAGTGTTCAGAACATGCAAGTGCAGAAGGGAGGGGGAATGGGATAGGTGCTGGGGAGGTAATGGGTGGGCAACAGGTAAGTGAAATGAAGGTAATTGTGAGCCTCCAGGGTGGAGGGGGAGCCAAGGCAAGCGCTAAGGATAGACAGAAGCTGGGGGCGATTTGGTGTGGGAGGACAGGGCCCTGAGGATGCATAAGGGTCCTGAACACCAAACAAGCAACTGTGAGATTCACAGAGGAGAGAGGGGGGAAGGAGAAGGCAAAGAGGAAAGTCTGGAGGAGCTTCCGGAATTTAAGAAAGTCCTGCTCAGGACGAAGAGGGACGGGGGAGGCTGTTCCAAAGAAGGGATCCAGCTGAGGAAAGCAATTGGCCTCAAGCCCTCTGTTTAGCGAAGTGCTTTACAAACAACAAGTTGGTGCCAGAGGAGAGAGCTCCAGTGGGGGAATATTTAGTAAGAGAGAGTTGCAGATTGTGTGGTCCCCAGCCCCAGAGAGCCTTGTGGATGATACAGAGGGATTTTAATGTAATGTGTGAAGCAACCAGGAGCCAGTGAAAACTTTTTAGGGCAGGAGAGATGCGGTCCCTGAGCTTCAGGCCAAGGATAAGTCTCGCTGTCCTATTCTGAATTAGCGGGAGTGGTCCCAGAGTGGAAGAGGGTAGATTCAGGAGGAGGCTATTGAAATAGTCAAGACTAGAGAGAACCAGGGCTCGGGTAACATTGAGATTCTGGGGGAAGGTGAGAAAGGGAAGAATTCCTTTGAGAAGGAAGTGCTGAAAGTGGGACTTCTTGTTCAGGGCATCGGGATATCAGGTGCCGGAAAAATGTTACGAGTCCGGTGGGTCACTGCTGGACTCATAATGAGGCCCATTGACTTGCTCATTGGAACTTGCTTCTTAAGGATGACACTAGACTTAAAGCAGCATCTTTCATTGTGGTTGGACCCTGTGACTAATTCACAAAGCAGGAGTTTCCCATTGAAAAACACTATGTGCATCGATCCCCTGTATGTCACATTTGTACAAAAATGCACTTTTCCTTCAACAACACTAAAGAGACTGCTGTTGTCCCTGTTTTTTTCATTAAATTACTATGTATTTATTTTTTAAAACAATTATGCAGAGCTCATGTTTCATGCATTCTCAATTTCTCCTTTAATCATGGGCAGTATTATTTGAGTTATACCACATTTTACATTAGATAATGTATTATATACGTTGCACACACATTTCATTTAAACTTTCATAATACACAGTACATTGTACTTTGCATGTATTTTGCAGCATTGTTTGGTTCGTTTGTGTAACGGTTGTGTTGCTGCATTCATTTCCAATACAGCAAAAGTATTCCTGTCTGCACTGTAAGCGGTGTATGGCAAAGTCCACATATGTATTTTCAATGTTGACTTGCAACATTAGCAGAAGGTCACAGTTTGTTGGAAAGTATTTTGGTGTTAGTTTCAATGAATATCCAGGATTGAGCACATGATGTGATGGTTATATTTTTTGTAAACACCATGTATGTGTTACACTGGTTGTTTGAGTAGAGGAGTGATACGGTGCCTGCTATAGTCCTCTTTGCACTTCTGTTAACCTTTCATGGGATATGTCAGAGCATTTTTGGAGCATGTGGATGAGTGTCCAAAATGTGCCAGGTTTGTACGTTTGAGGACTGCCTTTATTTTAAAAAGAGCAGGAATATTTAACACATAATCTGTGTGACACTTATATTTGTGAATGTAAGTGTGTGTGTGTGTGAGTGTCTGTGTGGGTGTGTGTGGATGGCAGAGTTATCTTGTAATGTCAGAGTGGACGTGAGTTTGGGGTGTCTTGTTTGGGCATAGTAGTGGTTGTAGTTTGCAAACGTGTACTGTGCAGTATCAGTAATCGAGGTTTTGATATTGATAATAGGTACAGTGAGACCGATTTTCTGTAGCATAGAATCTGTGTTTTTATTTACAGAAGGAAGGTTTGGGGTGTGATGATGAGGCTCCACTTTGCCAAAGACACTTGCAGGTATTGTGTACCTGTAAGACACAATTCGGACGAATTACCTGTATTTGCTTGCTTTACAGGTGATGTTTTTTTAGTTTGAGTTGCAATAATAAAGTTCATTTTCCAAATACCTAAATTACAAAGACTGAGGACTATTGTGCGGGATACTGTTCTAACAACCTCCTGACTTTTGTGATTTTAAGCTCTGCCAAAATTCTGCAGTGAATCTAATGTTGAATTTGGAAAAAGATGTTAACATCTTGATATTGATAGTGTTTAAATGTTAATGTTTTGTTTGCACTGTTTAAAGTACTCATATTTTTTTTTTATGTTTTACTAATTCCAATTGCATTACCAACCCTAGGGGATAGGGCCATATTTTTGATTCAGTCAAATGGTTTATTTCTTCAGCAATTTTTGTTTTCTGCATTTCGATGTTTGAAGTAGTTCTGATTATCTAGTATGTAGGCTATTAATTCCGGATTTATTCCCTTACATTACTGTTTTCTTTTGGTCTTCTTTGGGTGGCATCTCTCAGTGTTACTTTTGTTGAGTTGTTGATGTTCTATGGGTGGCTTCTTAGAACATTTTGCGTTTGGTGATGCTTACTGCTGCCAGCATGATCTGCTACATCCAAAGTTTTCTCTGGACTGATGGGTTTACATTTTGAAATATACATTTTTTACTTGTTACTGTTTTATTTGCACTGTTATAAGTACTAATAATGTGTTTATGTCTTAATACCCGTAACCGTGATTGAATACTAACCTCACTTGAGACTTCTGTATTTAATTTTTCTAAAGTGGTCCCTTTCTCAGATATAATAATTTTGTTGGCATTCACACTTTTTAAGTATTTCTGGCTTCTTAATTTCTAAGCCGTACATATATGGTTGTGAGTCTTCTTTTTGTCGCATATTAAGAATATTATTGGCATACTGTTATTAAGTCTTGCCAACACACTGAAGGACACCCCAGGTTGATTCTGGAGAAAGATCACTGTTTAATTGTTAAGATTTTGTATCACAGTTGTGATTACGAATCCTTTTTTTAATTACTAACACCAGTTGACTTACATATGTTTTCATTTTACTTAAGTAGTTCATTTTCCCCTGAAAGGCTTTCTGAAAACATCATTGGTTTGATAGTGTTTAGTAGTGAATTCACTCAGAATCGCATCCAAAGTTGGTTCTGATACACTGGCCCTCAATACAAGTTTTCTGGTATCCCACTGGTAATTCCAGTGGGATACCGGCAAACTGACCTACTGTTTCTGCCACCTGATATCTTTGAATTTCGGGGATATTTCAGGTGGTGGAAAAGGTGGTAAATCCCCATTCCGTGGACTCCCATAGGAATCCATGGAAGGGATTGCAGGGACTGATTTACCTCCAGCTCTTGCTTGGAGGTAAATCAGTGAACCCCCATGAGAAACTTGCTGGTCACATACATTGGGTCTCATTACAACTCTGGCGGTAGCCGTGCCGTTAATAACCTGCATTTTTAATAAATGCATTTTTTCCGGCACCCGCAAATGGGCAAGAACCGGGTCATGCCGAGTTCGGCGGACCCGGTAATTGCCCATTTGCGGGTGCCTGAATCAAGGGCCTCCCTATCCCCATTCTGCCCCATAGGGCTGAATGGGGATGGGGACGTCGGATGCACCGGCACATTCAGAGTTATGCCGGTGCATCCAACGTGCTCTGCTTGCGGGTGCAGTTACACCCGCCAGGAAAAACATGGCGGGTGAAACGGCACCCACGAGCAGAACACGTAGTATGGCGGTCCGGAAACTACGGTATGGGCATGCTTTCCGGTACCTAGTTACCGGACCGCCTTGCTTGTAATGAGGCCGATTGTTATCAGCACAGATTAATTTGCACTGTTATAGGTATTAATTCATTTTCTAGCTTGTCATAGCCTTAGAGGCTTTACTAACCTTAAGTTACCTAGCTTGGTTTTCATTTTACTTAAATGGAATTTTCCCCGCTATGTTTATTCAGTTGTTCTTTAATGAATTTAGAATGCATTATTTTTCAATATGTTTTAGTACTGTATATTGGTTTTGTCCCATTTTCTTCGCATTTGTCAATCGCTCACTAATCCAAATTGCCAACTAGTCTTCCAGGTTTGCATCACTTCTCCTATTTGTCGTCATGGCTTGTGTGCCTCTGATTCCCTTAGACATTGTTTCCCCTGTTTTGCAGCAAAAGGCAGCAGCAGTCACATGTACTCCAAAGACTTGAAGATGTGGATGCAAATAATAGTTATACATAACAGTTGTGTGTGTTGTTTCTTGTATTAATTACAATACTTATTGATTTTACTATTCATTTACTGTCTTTAGCTGTTTTTTGAACTTAGCAAGTTCTTGTTCTGATGGTTTTACTAACACTGTTTAATAGTATATGACTTACTTATTACACAGTTTACATAAACAATACTGTTTAGTGGTTTAGTGTGTAGCATGAATTAATATTTTGAATTTTGAAGGTTTTTTTCAGTTTATTTTACCAACATTATGTTGCAGTATTTTTCCCACTCTGCCTGTTTCAGCATCCTGTTCCTTTCTTGGTGTAATAGAATATGTACTTTTTAACTATTCTATTCAAGCTTTGTTTTGTGCGTATGATATTTGTAATTTGGCTTTTTACCAGATGCTTTTGCAAAAGGATGGTTGCGGGTACATTCCATTCAAGGTCCGAGATGGGAGGCAGGAATTCCTGCAGTGTGACATATGATGTGTCTGTAAATACATATATGTTAATTAATGTTTGGGTTATAACTTCTTTATTTCGCTATATTTTTCTCCTTAATGACGTTGCTTAATATGTTTAGGTGTATTTGATATTTGTTTGTGCTCCTGAACAAATGTCATTTAAAATGGCACATTATTGTGTCCCAGTGCTCTGGGAACACCAACCAAGAAGAAATTGCCTCATCCTAGCAACACCAGGGACTCAATTAGGGACCAACCACCGATGGACTAGGCAATCAGCTAACAAGAGCATGTGTCATCACCTCTAATCTGTTGCCTCACTTTCTGCCTGTAACATCACTTTTGGTGGCCATCTTGGATCTGTGACACCACTTCCTCTGGCCGTCTTGGATCGATGGCAACACTTCCTGCAGCCTTCTTCAATCTGTGACATTACTTCTGGCAGCCATCGTAAGTCAGCCCATACTCCGGCCGAAGACCACAAGAGACTCTTCTGAGAACACAAATCAAGAAGAAATTGCCTGATTCCAGCAACACCAGGCACACAATCCGAGACCGACTACTAGTGGACTAGGTCATCAGATGATTATTGCATGAGTCATCACTTATGAACTCCCTAGGGTCGTCCAGCCAGGGGTGTCCAGTTAAGGGTGGAACTGTGAAGCATAAAGACCAGTCTTTTGACCAGTCTCTTGGCCTCTTTGCGTTTGAGCCTTTGCCTTTGCCTTCCAACCTGCTGCACCTAGGAGTACGTCTAGCTTGCTAATTACTGTGTTGTCTCTCCACACTGCAGTACTCACCTACTTTGTATTTGCTCCTGTGGCTCCTGCTGCTCTTCCTACTCACCTCTCGCTATGCTTTCTCTTCTCGTGCTAAAGTGTCCTTCTTTCTTATTCCTATCATAAAATTCACATCTCTAAACTCCCACTATTCCATCCCTCTTCCAACTCTTGGTTATTTGCAATAAACAAAGCTGATGAGCGAACCATACTTTCCCTAACACCTATCCACCTCACCTATCTTCCTATGAGACTAAACTTTTCTACTCTTCCTTACTGCATCAATTAAACATTGCACTTTGGAATGCTCTGTCTGTATGCACCAAAACTTTATCTATTGCTGACTACTTAAATGCCAGCTCTCCTCACCTTACCTCCTTGCTGTCACTAAACCCTTGATTTTTTCATATCACACTGCCATCCTGGCGGCTCTATATGACTCGGAACTATCCTTCATTTACCCTTCTCGTCTGACTAGCAGAGGTAGCTGTGGCGGACACCTAGCGTCTTCCTGCTTCAATGTCTCACGAATCTCCAATTAAACATTGTCTCTTGCCTCTTTTGAATTCACCATCTCTACTATTGCTCCACCTCACTTGGTTCACAGCATCTCCATATATTGCCCTGCTAGTCCCAGTGGACCGTTTTTGATGTCCTTGGGCAACTCCTTTATTCTCTTTCCGCTGAATATCACTTCATTCTCAGGTGACTTTAACCTTCCCTCTTCAACCACTTCTGAGAAATCTGAACTTCAGTCTTTTCTTAGTGAGCACACTCTCCACTCTGACCATAATCTACCTACCCACACCGGGAGTACTCTTTGGATATCTTATTCATTTCCACCTCTCTGTAAGCCATTAATACTACTGTCATACCATCCCTTTGTGATCACTCAATTGTTTCCAGCAATATCTCCTTTCCACCCTCTGACATCGCCTCACCACTTGCCTCATCTATTACCAAAAGGAAATGTAAACCTTCTGTTATTCCAACTTTTCTCTCAGACCTACAATTCCCACTCTCCTCTTTCACATTTGATGCCCTTTTCACCAACAATGGCTTCCCCAGCTTCCAATCCCTACCATATTACTAATGTTCCTCTCACTTCCCACTGATAACTTTCACCCCTAGGTCTCAGCATCCTCAACCATGGGTCACCCCATTCATATGCTGTCTCCTCACAAAATTGCATCGGCTGCTGCACCAATGGAGGCATGAGGACCTGAAACTCTTCCTTTCTGCCCTGAATTCTCTCAGATCCTCTCTTGATAGGGAAAAACATGATTTCTACTGCACATGCATTGGGCCTCATGACGACCCTGGCGGTATGATATGGACAGTGCCATTATGGTACCGGCACTGTCCATACCATACCGCCTTATTCCGAGTTTCCCTCGCAGGTCCCTGATAGCCCGCCAGGTCTGGCCTGGTGGGATGTGCGGCACCCGCAACCAGAACTCATGATTGCAACGGCACCATTGTCAATGGTGCCGGTGCAAGCATGCTCCCGACCACCACTGTGCCCTCTGGGGCCGAATGGGGATCGGGAGCCCGGCATTACCGCCTCCCGCGAATGGGCAATTACCAGCCCTATCATCTCGTAATGGGCCGGTTATTGCCCAATCGCAGGAGGCGGTGCCAGTAGCAAGCATGGCGGTAAAAGCAAGTTTAGGCTCCTGTCACTCAAAGGACAATGCTGTCCTGAATGTCTCCAATTTCATTGCCTATGTTAAGCACTCCAACATATCATGTATCCTTATTACTGATTCTCTTTGACCGGCCCTCTGCCTTTGACACTGTCGATCACTCTGACCTCCTTAAAACTCTCTTTCTTCTTGGGATTCATAATCAAGTCTTTGCCTGGTTTGAATCATACCTGGCACCACGCCAATTCTCTCTTTCCTGGAGCAACAACACCTCTCGTTTGACTGTTGATGTTGCACAGGCATCTGCTCTTGAAGCACTAATCTCCTCCTTTGGATTCTCGTACCAACTCCCTACAGACGACACCCACATCTTCTTCTCTTTTCCTGATCTCTCCTCTGATCTCTCCTTCAATATTTCAAACTCTCTCTCTGCCCTTAAATATTGGAATGCTTTGCACTCTCAGGTGTTAAACTCAACCAAAACAGAGTTGCTCTTCTTCCCTGCCAAATACTCTCTCTCTTCTCTTCCCCTGCCTATACAGTTCCCACCTGACACTCTCCCTGATCTTCTTGAGCTAGAAACATTGTTGTCATCTATGACCCTTCTCACATCTTCTATAGTTTAATATCCAAATTTGCAATGGCAGCTTGCCTCAACCTCCTAAATATTAGGAAAAACAGGCACCTCCTTCCTTTCAACACGCCAAACATCTAATAACCACTCTTGTATTCTCCAAACTGGATTCTATGTCAGCATTCTCTTTGGTCTCCCCAACTATGCTTTCTGTCTTGGCAAGATCATAAGGTTTGCTACCAGGACTCCCTTTGAACTCCCTCACTTCACACCTACTTCCTCATACCATCATCATGGTGGGTGGTGGCTGACAATGCAAAACAGAGACAGATTTACATTTCTGCTCCTGGGTTACAAATCAATCCATGGAAAGGTATCAATGTATCCATCGTCATCTATCCAACTGAACAAGTCTTCTGGTAATTTCTGCTCTGCCGCCTTGACTACCCTTGTGGCACCTCATCGTCACTGTGTTTCCTCTCGCTGTTGCTCTTTCTCTCTTCTTGCTACACTTGTATGGAATACAATTCCCCCGGACATCTGAGATACAGTCAACACAGATTTGATCACAACAAAACTAAAACCCTACCACCTCCCCTCTAAGTACCCTCTGAACCTAACTCTCATCTTCTTTCTAGTTAACATGTTTCCCTCTCCCCTACACTGCCTCTCACCCTTCCCTTTCTTTTGCCTCCACTCTAGCACTTCATTCATTATGGTCACATTCCTAACACAGCTGGCTGTACTGCCTACCTGCACTTAAAAATGTCTAATGTTGGTTGTCTATAATCTATATATGTCCACCCATGTATTGTACCTGGTGACTGTTCACTTCACTTACCCCCACAACCTGGCCCGAATGTCAATAGAACTCACCGCATTGCAAGAAGCTCACTGCTTCCTTTCACATCTGATTTGTTATCTATTGTAAATTCTTTTGTGTTCAAAAGAGCATTGTTCCTTCCTGTATAAAAAAAATATATAAATACACAGACAAACAAAAGATGACACGTTTTCAGTGAAGTGTGTAAATGATTTAAAGTGATACCAACCGAAATCAGTTTTGGTATGAGTGGATGTATTTAGGAGTTAGGACAGGTGTTTGGGCCTCATAAGGAGTTGGGCGGAGTGGTAAAAACCTGGCGGTAATGCTATTACTGCCGCATTATCGCTCTGCCAAATCCAGAGTTGGGGGAAACTCGTAGCATTCATCTCCAGCTATGAGCTGGGTGTGAATGCGCCAACTTTCTGCCAATTTTGGGTGCAATTACCGCCGCACAATTACCACTGCAGTATTTGCACTGAAAATGCCCCATTGAGACCCATGCGCTCAAAATAAATGGAGACTTACTACGACACTGCAACTTGTGATCTGGCGCTAATAGGCCCGGACCAAGCTACATTAACACTAATTGCACTGGGCTGTAAATCCGCCGGGATACCGCCCACTCCTGATAGATGTATGTATTTTTGGAGTACCTAGGATTTGGTGCACTGCACCTAAACGTTTGTTTGTGTTATTGTTGATATAAGTATAGCTTGGACAGCCATGGGTGTTATGGAATTATAGGCTACACCTGCCTATGACAATGATAATAGTAACAGGACACTTCCATATATATATCCGCTATCACATGGATGTGCTAATAAAGGAAGTCAAGTTCCTGTATTTATATTGTTTTTATTTATATACAATACAGTAATTCTTAGTGTCTAGTTGATACTGAAGGTTCAGACACGTGTTTTTCGACCATATAGGTCCTTCTCAAGGCACAGTATCAAATCTGTATTACACATGTTGTCATATATTTCAATAAAAAATTCAAATCAATGGTCGTGTTAAACCATTAGCAAATCCAAAACAATTTGACATGTCATTGCAATAAACAGAACCAATTAGATGCAAATATGATGATGTAATAGAAAGAGACAAGAGGGGAAGAGGGAAGAGAAACCTAAGAAGGGTAAAATTAGATATTGGGCCTCATTACGAGGTCGGAGGTAGCCTTACCTCCAAACTCGTGAAGAAATCCGGCACTCGGCAATGAGGAATTACCAGGTTATTCCGACTTTGCCGGACCAGGTAATTCTTACATTGCCGGGTGGCGGTGCCTCTCATTCCACATTCCCATTTGAACCCGATAGGGCTCAATGGGGATGGGGACGTCGGATGCACCGGCACCGTTTACAACAGTGCCTGTGCATCCGACTTGCTGTGCTCACGGGTGCGCTCTGCCCGTCAGGTCAGACCCGGCGGGTCGTCAGGCACCCGTGAGCACAGCTGGTAGTATGGTGGTACGGTAGCAACGGTGCCGGTAGCGCTACCGGCACCATTGTGACCGTACCGCCATACTTATAATGAGGCCCATGGTTCCCCACTTGTTAGCCAGAATATCACATTCAATCATGAATATCAATTGATCCAAATTGTAGCGCAAAATATCACTGATTGTACCCTATGCGATACACCGTACCCCTTTAATTAATCATGTCATTCTTGTAATTGAATTAGACATCATTCAGATATGGTCAAAATCGTCCTAACAGACAATTCTTACTAATCCTTGTTTATTTAGAATTTCTAATGGTAATAGCACCACAGGTTATTGACAAGTAGTTAATAGTCGGACAGATTGCCTCATAAATAAGGTATTTAGAGTATGCCACCTAGATGGAGGTAGGCCTTTGTATACCAACACATTGGGACTCATTACAGGCGTTGCCTGTACAGGCACGGCTGCCGCCGGCATTGATTTTTTTTCCAGCACCCAGAAAAGGGCAATTACCGGGTCATTACTACCTTGCCAGACCCAGTAATTGCCCATTTGCGGGTGCCAGTAATAAGGGACTCCCCATCCCCATTCGGCCCCATAGGCCTCAATGGGAATGGGGAGGGTGGTAGCACCGGTACCTTTAATAACGGTACCGGTGCTACCTTCATGTTCTGCTCGCAGGTACCGGTACGACCACCTGGTCAGACCTGATGGCTGCAAGGGCACCCGCGAGCAAAACTCGTAGTATGGTGGTATGGTAGTAACAGTGCCGGTAGCGATACCAGCGCCATTGTTGCCTTACCGCCATACTTGTAATGAGGCCCATTGTTACATTCCAATATTTATATTACCACACAGTTAAATAATTAAATACGACAATGGGGAAGATTAACAACTGGTCACTCTCTTTGACTTGCTAATTAGTTAGCTACTGAATAGTGTCTAATTTGATAATGATTCAGGTGTCCCCACTGGTTTAGTCCCACTGTGGCACATTCCATGTATATTGTTAGTCAAGCACAAAGCCTGGTGGAGACACCCGTCCTTTAGTGAGTGAAAATAAAATGTGTGAAAGATGTGAATATTACAGAGACCGCGTTCCCCCGTGCATGATTAATAAGGTATTGTAGCAGCTATACAGACGTACTGTTAGCTGACTTACGTCGATATTATACAGATGCCCGCTTGTTATAAACATCTGATCAAGGTTTCAAAAATGTTCAACAATTTTTTCGAGTCTCTAGGAATATGGGGAGTCATTGGATATATTTACTCCTTGCCTGATGGTGCCCAAGGTGAAAAAACAAAATCATATAATATTGTGGCAATAAGCCACGAGGTGGCGGGCCAATACCGCCCCAGGTAATGCCCCCGGGGCGAGTTATAGGCCCGAGCGAAGTGAGGGTCTTAACGGTGCCCCGGGGGAATTACCTCGGGCGGTATTGGCCCTCCACCGAGTGGCTTATTGCCATTAGTACCCCGGCCCGTTAGACCGGGGTATTAATTGCTTTTTTTTCTGTTCCGAAACACGTTTCGGAACAGAAAAAAACAACAGCAAAAAAATTGCCCCTTCCATGGAAAGGGAAAATGTAGTCCATTTTCCCTTTCCATGGCGGCCATCGGGAGCGGACTCGCTGGGAACAGAAGTGTTCCCAGCGCGTTCGCTTCCAAGACCAGAAGAAAAAGGAAGGTAAGTGGGGTCGGGAGGGGATGGGGAGGAAGAAAAAAAAAACGTACCACTGTCTCCAGCGGGGGACGATGGAAGCCTCCAGCCGTCTGGAGGCTTGGAGCGAGCCTCCACATGGCTGGAGGTTTCCATCGTCCCCCGGCGGAGACCACGGGATAGAAGGTAAGTGGGGTGGGGAGGGCAGAGGGAGGAGGAAGGAGGGAGGAGGGAGGAAAGGCTGGGGAAAAAAAAATCTCACCTGAGTCCCCGGCGGGGGACGAAGGAAGCCTCCAGCCATGGGGAGGCTCGGAGCGGGGATGGCCCCGCTTCGAGCCTCCTCATTGGCTGAGGGTCTGCCACGTCCCCCGCCAAGGACAATGCGGCTGGAATCCCGGCCGAGAATCGAAGGATTCTCGGCCAGGTAATGACCGGGCGAGTCATTCTGATTGTCTCTCGCCGGGTACTATTGAACTGTACACAATATGATGAGGAGCAGGAATAATAATATTGTTTTTACTGTAGGGGTAGATATGCACCCAGGACTAAACGAGTCATATTTTTATCCAGCATCTTCTCCTCCACAGGCCTCCACCCTCGCTGCTTACTTGCCTTAGTGGACTTCTGTTGACTTCAAAGAATGATGCAGATAGCGAGTCATGCCCATGAAACAGTATTAGTACTAGGCCCGTACCTGTTTTAAATGCGGGACACAGGCGACCGGGGATCAAAACTAGGCACCAGAGGCTGTGCTGTAAGTGGGGATTGGGGTGTGCAGTGCAGTCATTGTGGTATTTGGGGAGGAGAGCGGAGGTGTAAGGTAATGAGGTTGAAGCGCCAGGCAATTTAGAGGCACTGCCTATAGGGGCACTGGCCACATGGAAAATGGGAAACGCATGGGGATAGACACAGGCATCCGGGATGGAAAAAGGGTGATTACTAACTGATTCTTTCTGCGATACTGGCCATCTGATTGGCTGGTGCTTCTCCCCTCACTGCTAATAAGGGATGTTTCATTAGGTACATAACATGTAATATTGTTGTTACCTAAAGCCTACAACATCTTATGCCCAGTTTCAAATATGATTTATAGAGTACCGCAAAAGGCATGCCGGCAGTATATGTCAATGGCAAGAAACAGCTACACAGATGCACGCGCCATCCCTTTACAGCGCGATCATTGATAACGTCCTCTTTATTTACATAAGTAGGGTATTAACGCCGAGAGATCCCTGGAGTGCCACGTTCAGCTCCGCGGCATTTCCATCACTCCAATCCCACCCTGCGCGTGCTCCACACTTACGCCGTGTTCTGGGTCTCTGGGTTATTGATTGTGCGCCGTGGATCAGCCCTCTTTTCTTAACCCTGAGCCCCGGCTAGCCTTTCACTTCTGTATCAATCTCCTCGGAAATTGTTTCAGCTGCTAGACAAACACTGCAGGCCTCATTGATGCAAACGCTATATTCCCAAACGTATTTATATTTATTTAACCTTGCGGTGCTCATTGCTCAAAACAGAATTGCTTAGCAAAGTCTGATAGAAGTGCGAGAAAGGATATTGTACGGCAACACCTACAGTTTAATGGAGGTCTGTCTCCGTGGGATCTTACATAATTAGCCCCACTACTGTACATTTCTCAATTTCATAACCCCATGGATTATTTGCTGGGGGATTAATCCTGGGCCAGGCTCAAGCAAACAGATCATTTGATACAAAGACAATTTTAAAGGTTTGTTTGCGCTCTGTTTTTAATATTGATCTCTGTTATCTAGCATGCGCCAGGATATGTGCCATTCTCAGATGTTGCTCCAAGTGTCAATGTATTAACCCAGCATGTCAGTCCTTACACCGGAGGCAGTACACATTGCATAAATGGTTCTGGTGCGCAACTCTGTTTTACCAGTGCACATTCTCTGCGAAGAACCAGTGAATGGCACAGTGCTTTCCAATGATCACATTTTTAGGGCTTGGTTCATAGGTGTCAACCTCAGCAATAATTACTTGAATAATAAGTATTGGTATGTTTAGTGGTAGATGGCAAATGTGTAGGAACACAGAACCACACTAATAATGTCTAAGTTTTCCCTCTTTTAGAATGTTTCTGGCATTGCGATTTGCTAAAAGGTGAGCAATCTGTGTGTGCATTGGGTGCAGTCGGTTACCTCTGCTGTCAATTTAAAGGAAAAAGGGCCAAATGGCCAAGCCAGTTTTGTGTTCTGTGCTTTCATAATTTGCATCAGAGGGTAGAATAAGAACATAATTGTTGTCCTTTACTCGTGGATTGACGTGTATGGGGGAATAAGAGGCTATTCTGGACATGTGTTAGACAAACCTTATTGATTTTGAAAGTACTTGATTTTATTGGCAGAGCGCTTGCTGTGATATTTGATGGATTAATTTATTTACTTTTGCATTTGTTAAGTGTTCTTAACCCGGAGGCATCCAGGTGCTGGTTACAGACAGTAGTAGCAAACGTGATAACATACAGATAACGTATATGGATCGATAGTTGGTTCAGACAAGGGGCATGTTCAAAGAAAAAAGTAAAGTCTTGAGATGTTTTCAGAAAGTCCAGAATGATTGTTCAGATCTCAGTGTCAAAGGAAAGAAGTTCCAGTTCTTGGAGGTGATGACTGGGAAGCTGCCCCCTCACCCCGCAAGATCTCTTTTGCCCGAATCTTCGGATGGTAAATTGGTGAGAGTAAGAGGAGCCGGTGGGTCTTGATGATTGAGCTTTAGTAGATGTTTAAGATAGGTACCTCGGGTGGAGTTAGAGAGGCATTTGTGAGTGACAGTGCTTGTTTTGCAAATAATGCGCTCACGGAGTGGTAACCAGTGTGCACGTCTTCATGTGGCTGAGATATTGTGAAGATGAGGCTCCGCGATGACTAAGTATACCTCCGTCCCCAAGCACCGGTCAGGGAGGAATCAAATGCTACTCCCTGACCAGTTATTGAGGCCACAGGTGCAGAGAGAAGGAACTCGGATAACCAGGCAGCTGCAAGGGAACAGGTGATCAAAACGTGAATTCTAAACAGCAATGTGAGGAAACGGCTCTATAAACGAGAAATGAAATGACAACTACCAATGTATGGCCTGTGGAGATGCAGTATGGAAAAGCAAATCTCAGGGTGTCCCTTCCTTGGGTGGAGATTGGTAAACAGGGTCCCCAAAAGCAGCAAGATGAAAATGAAGTGTCACAGGGATTCGTTGCCCCAAGTTCCTGTGGTGTTTATAAGTGGTTTCCTGCACCTTGATGGTCGGGAGGGAGTAACAGTCTCCCAGGGGACACACTGCAGTGTCCAAATTCCTTCTGCCAGGTGGTAGTCCAAAAGAAGTCTGTGATCCGGAGACAGGTGTAAAAAAACCATGAAAACAAAAATTCCAAAATCGGCAAGTCCAAGGGGGGTAAGCAAAAGCAAGTCCAGAGTCCATGAGCAAGGTCCAAAATCCGGCAATGAAATCTAATATTTTGAAACCCCACTCACCGTCGGGAAGAACAGCTGAGAAGTGTGGAATAGCATTGCCGGTATCCTTTTATTATAAGTACTTCCTTATTGGTCACGTGATCGCATCCTCACAGGGTCACGTGAGCGACGCTGAGTGTAATCACGTGACCAGAAAGCAACAGCCGGCGTGGTGGTGGCCTGCACTGGCTGCAAGCAGAGAAACCTGGCGTACCCCATCACCAACGTGTCCAAAACCGCCAGGTCCTTGGATGTCATCATCCTCCCGCGGCCCCTGTGTGGTAGCGACGCGTTGCCGTAGCATCCCGCTGCTGTTGGGAGGGGGAGCAGGTACTGTGGCATGTGGAGGACCTGGGTGGGACATGTGCAGGAGCAGGGGAGGGTGTGGAGTGTGTGGGTGTAATCGTGACAGATATGCTTGTGCTTCGGGATGTTAAGTGCCGACCTGAGAGCATAATTTTGAATGATATGGAGTTTATTAATTTTGTGAAAGGAGGTGCCAGCAAATAAGCCATTGCAGTAATCCAGTCTAGAGCCAATAAGTGCTTTGGCTGTGGTGATGCAGGTTAGAAAGGGTCTGCAGGCGTTAATTAGCTTGGCCGTGTGAGCCACGGAGGAAACTATTGCGTTAACCTGCCTTGATAGATACAAGGTGGCATCTAGGTATAGACCCAGATTTCTGACATTGCTGGACAGCGGGATGGTGTTGCCCTCAATGGTGAAATATTTGTAGGCTTTGTCAAACTTGTTGACAGAGATTTCCGATCCACCCAGGAGAATTTCAGTCTTTTCATTGTTGAGGCAGAGAAGGTGGGAGGCCATCCAGGCTTGGATGGTACGGTAAACTGGTGCAGATTGTTGGAGTCAGTAGAGTAGTTTCCATTGAGGGGTAGAAGGAACTGAGTGTCATCCGCGTATTTCATGTAAGAGATTCCCTTGTCATCTAGCAGGTCAAATAGGGGTTTTATGAAAATATTGTAGAGGGTAGGGGAGACACATGATCCTTGCGAGATGCTGCAGGTAACAGTTGCAGGAAGGGCTTCAGGGTTGGCTGAGAACACTTTCATGGGCCTCTCAGATACTAAGGAGGAGATCCAAGAGATAGATTCTGGTGAAATGTGCAAGGTGATGACACAAGATTCCGTGGTCCACAAGGGCTAAGGCTGCTGACAGGTCTAGCAGAAGGAGGAGGGCTGAGTTGCCAGCATCTTTGATCTCACACAGATGTTTTTTATATCCAACAATGCAGATTCAGTGCCATAGCCAGGTCAGAAGCCAGATTGACGCAGTCCCAGGAGGTTGTTGGATTTCAGGTAGAGCTAGATCTGTAGCGGTGCTAATATTTTAAGGGGCAAGGGGACAGTGGTGATGGGGCATTAATTTGTAGGGATGACTTGGTCAATTGTAGTTTTTTTTAGCATTGGAACACGCAGACATCCTTGAGACTAGTGAGCACAGATCATGGGGAGAATGAGGCATTGAAAATGGTTGCAATGAAGGGTGCGAGTGGTTCGGCATAGTTGTTGATGACGGCTGCAGGGCCGTTGTCTCCCTGACAGTAGGATGGTTTAGGGCCTTTGAGGATCTGAATGACCCCAATTTCTGATACAGGTGTAAAGTCAAAAGAAGGTGAGTTTTGTTGGAGCCCAATGGTGGACGCTGCAGATACCACACTGCTAATGGAATGTTTTATTAATGAGGATGTTTTTCTGGAGCATGTCAATGTTATGTAATAAGGCATTTTGGATATTCACACGCCAGGTGCTATCCTGGGTGCAGTTTGTTGGCTAGCAGGCAGGAGAATCAAACTCACACAGTATGGCAAAGAGCTCCCTACTACTAGAATTTTCCTTTACAATTCTTGTCTTGTAGGTGAATTTATTTTCTTGGACAATGGCTTTTCTGTATTCTCTTATTGCAAGAGTGAAATAACCTCTGTTAGGCTCAGTGTGGTTCTTCTACTTCGATTCCGCCTCACGTTTGAGGGGGGAGAGTGCTTTGAGGTCAGGAGAGAATCAGGCAATGCGGTGCAAGGCTGCTTTGGCTTTCCACTGTGTGACGAGAGCCACAGTGTTGATAGCCTGTGTGAGTGTTAGGCTGTACAGGACTACAAGGATGGCAGGGTAATTGGGAGGACTATCACACCCAACAGCGGCACAATGCAGGTTTTGGTAATGTTGCTGGTACTGTGCATAACTGTAGTTGGCACGGGTGGAGCCACAGTAAGAGGGAGGTCAGCCACTGGTATGGTGAATAACATAATGTTGTGATCAGTCCAGAGGCAAGGCTGATTAGAGGTGATAGCAACGTTGCAGTTCAGGTCAACTAGTCAGTTGCGTATTCAGCCTTTAGAGTGCATGGGGCTAAGGATACGTTGTGTGAAGTCTAGCACTTTAAGTGAGCTAGCTAAGGAAAAGCATTTAAATCTCCCTCATCATTGAGGTCCTGTTTAAGGTCACCAAGGAGTTTGGTCTTGGAGGATGACTTGGAGTTGTAGTGGAGGTCAGGATATCCTCTTCGAACGAGTGGAGAGAGCCAGGAGCTCAATATACCACATGTACAGTTACCGTGGAAGTATGGGAGAGACTAAGTTTGGTATTCCTGAGTTCTCCGGATGAGATGGTGGAGTTGCACATTTCTGAGTGTTAATTAATCTCTTGCTATGACCCCTCCACCTCTGGTATCCTCTCTGTCTTTATGATAGATAGTGTATTTAGGTGGTAATGCTAAGGATAAGGATGGGCGAGAGGCAGCATGAAGCCATGTTTCCGATATGTCTAATAGATCCAGGTTGTTTACCATGATAAGCTCCGCAATATCAAGATGGTGGGTGGAGATCAACCTAGCATTCACTAAAGCTCCTTTTATGCTAGAGGCAGTAGGTTTAGATATGGGCTTGCAATATTTGACCTGTTTGTGGGAGGGAGAGCAGCTAGCTTGGCAACTCCGCGCAAACGTTAGTTCCATTCCAATCATATGTGATGTTTTCTAGACTGCATGTAACTGTCCTCCATTTTCTTTCTAGGATATGTTTGTTTTGTTAATGTCTTATTTTTCAAAGACAATTGGAACATGTAAGCACAAGTAATTCTAGTAATTCTAGTAATTTCAAAATTATGTGCTTTTGAGCAATCCATCAACCTTCTCATGAAAGCATTTTTGCTGGGCAAGGTTAAACACATCTTAGTCTCTCACTGAAGTTACTAGCTGATCTATTGTTAAAGGGAAGTGGAAACATTCTTTCCAGTTTATCAGTGTTGTTACAGAGAATGTGATTTATGGAAAAAATTATGGTATTTTCATTTTAGGGATGTATTTTCATAACTTCATTGTAATTGCATGTACGTTTTAATTGGATACATGGTTTTCAATTAACAAAATATACATTAATAAATAAATATTCAAACTAGAGTGAGAAATAATACCTTTTTCCTTGGTTGCAAGCATATGTTTTATTCTGTTAGAAAGGGATGGTATTAGATGCAGTACTGAGGTAAGTGTTAAGAGGACACAGGGAAAATTTGCCTTGGCCTGCTGCATATGTCATTTACGTATTGCTAGGTGTCGTGCTCTGGAGTGCAGATAACCTGTCACAAAGTGTTGAACTGTGTGCCAGAGGGGTTACTGCCTTGATTGGGGCTACATGTGGACCTCATGAGGGTAGACACCCTCCCTGAGTGAATGCACTGACTGGGTGACCTGGGCTTGACAATCATGTCTGGCTTTGGCAAGGGTCAAGGTTCTTGGCAGGGCTTTACAAGGTCAATAGTCCTCATCTACATCTAAGTGACGGAGTGGTATTGTAGAGTGCCATAATACCCTACATGCTCATTTCTAAATAATACCCTGATGAGTGCAAAATGTACACCATTCCCTGGGTGTTTCTCCCTGCCATAGTTTTTTGTTGGAATGCGTACCAGAGAAATGCAGAATTCCTTGTTTTCTTATGTAGTCTGCATCGGGGGAGTACAGTATCTGCACTGCCACCAAATGCCTGCTGTTCCTGCACAACCTTTTCCTCTGTATGTTCTTGGTCTGGCTCAGTGACCACCTCATCTGCCACATTACAGACTTCCAAATCCACCAGGGGCACATGCACACACACACACACACTCTCCGATTGCGGGAGTGGGGCACAGGAGGCCATGGCGATAGGTGGCATGGAGGCCTCAGTTGATGTTGACTGGGGCACAAAGGAGCAGGAGGGGGCCATTGCAGTGGCCTGTCAAAAGTGGCCACCGGAAATCAGTGCTTCTGCCAGTTGGGACAAGAGGTGGCCAATCTGCGCATGATGCTCTACAAGCAGTTCATAAGTTGCTTGCACAACATCATGCATAGATGCCTGCCACCTCAAACCGCCCATCGGTATTGGCAGCATCCCGGATGGTCACATCAGCTGCAAGTACGGCGCTGTCTGGGTGGAGGCATTGTTGAATGTGGGAAGTGCTGCAGCAGATGGACCTGGACAGGAGGTTGTGCTGTCCCCTCCATGGTGGTCTGCATGATCTCCTGCCTAAGGGTCAGGGGTGCAGCCTGCTCATCCCCCTTGGTACTACCACCTTATCATGTGGGAAGGCCTGCAATGGACTTCTCCTCCTTCTCCTCCTCCATCAACCCAGACACCTCCAATGAGGTCTCCATGCCTTGAGACCCCAGTGAGGTAATGGCACAACCATCACCCTGTCCCTCTGCTGCTGAGGTGCCCACCACAATGATAAAATCCTTAAGTCTCCTACTCAGCAGCATTGCCATCGGAATGGGACGCTCTGCCAGGCACATCTACCTCAGAAGAGGTAGATACAACTGGGCAAACCTGGGGCCTTCTCCTATGTCTGGAGGTCATACCCTTTTCTCCAGCTGCTACAACTGTGTAAAAGGGTAAAAAGAACATAGGGGTCAATCATAAGTGCCAAGGTATGTGTACTCTCGCCAAGAGCATCAGTAGCATGCTGAGTCAGCATTAGTCAACAAGCAACTGCCTCACATGCACAGGCTCATGCTCATAAATCTGAAGGCCAAAGGACATGTCACAGTAATGATACATGTCACAGTAATGATACATGCACATGTATGAGCCCTTCGCTCATCCGTCTCCAACTCCCTCATGGTCAGCCGCTTCTCGAAGCAACGAGCTGGGGGTAGATCTCTCTCCGCAGCAGGGGCCTCCCTCTGGAACAGCCTTCCTGCCTCCCTGAAACTTGAGGAGAACCATCTCCGGTTCCGGAAGCACCTCAAAACCTTCCTCTTCGCTTCTGCCTTCTCTCTCCCTCTCCCCTGCTAAACCTGCTTAACTCCCCACTGAATTCAGCACTAAACCTGCATCTGGGCCACTCTCAGCAACCTCGGTCCAGGGCCCAGCCACTCTCCACTTGCACTGCCTCCCTGGCTCCCCCTGCACTGTGGGACTGTCACTGTACCCTACAGCCCCCTTCCCAGCACTTGCTCTGCACTTACCTCGCACTTGCCACCAGCTGGCCCTTTTTAATTATTATATATTAATTATTATTTTTTTACGCTACTTACCTTGTACTGCACTTCCCCCCCACCTCCTCCCCCTGCACTTCCTCCTTTTCCCCTTACCTCTGCACTTGCGCGATCTGAATGACACCTGGCCTAGTAGGATCGTTTGTCTGTCTTCCCCTTGTTTCCCTCCCTCCCTGCCTCGTCGCGCCTTGAAACACTTGTGTATAGGCGCGTTACAAATACCATATCATATCATATCATATCATATCACATGTGAACATAGCACATTGATAACTGGCCACATACACATGTCAACATCTCATTTCACATCACAATTACAATGAAGAAGTGACCCAAGTGTATCCTGTAGGCAGGGCCATCTCTCCACCCAACCACATCTACCAATATTCCCCCCTGACAGTCCAACCTTAAAGCAAGCAAGTACATGCAACTGTTGCTGAAGATCAAGCAGCAACGCTCTTGCTCACAACACAAACATATCTCATGATGATATATTATGTATCCCCACTCATGCAGTAGCCTGACAGGTCCCAAGGTAGATCCAGATAGTCAAATGCAAGACATTGCGATGACCACACAGCCATACACATGTGTCAGTCTCAGCTGCTGAGTGGAGATGATGCAATCATCATCAACAATGGAACAACCCATAGAAGGGTGTGCATGAATGTACCTCACATGGCCCAAGCATCTCAATCTGGCAACTGAGCTCATACCTACACCTGTCCACTTCACATATGTATGCCATTACATGCCTCCAGCATCGGCATGGGACTGCGTGCAATGTAAGGTTTGTGCAACACACTTGTTGCGGAAAGCATAACTTGATCAAGTCATGAATACCTATGCAGGACATATCAAATCTGTGGAATTGTACACCTGTGAGTACTCACCAGCAGCATGGACACATGCTTTCAGGTCAAGGACCTGGACATGGATGACTGGGTTGATCCTCTTCAGGATCTGGAGGTAAAGTATGACAGTTGATGGCAGCCTGCATGGTGCACCCCCACGGAGGCACCTGCTTGAAGGGCCTCCTTCGCTTGGATCCGGATCCTGAGGTCATCCCAGTGCTTCTTTGTATGGTCCACAGTACAGACCTCCATCCCCTCCATGTTGATGAAAGCCATGCTGTCTGCCCAGATCTTCTGACGGCCACAGGTTTCAAGCTGCTTCTGCGGGACAAAGAGGGCATCATAATGGGCCAGCACCTGGTCACCCAGGATGCCAACCTCTGCAGCAGAGAAGTTGACAGCCCTCTGCCTTGCGTTGGGGGCGCTGGTTGCTGTTCCATACATGGTGCACCTGAGGCTGGTAGATTGAAGCTGGACCCTGACTTCACGTGATGTGGAGCTGTGGTGATGGTATTGAGGAGTGGAAGTCCTTGTGTGGCAGATGAAGTGATCACAGAGCCTGACAGGAGAGCCACAGAGGAATAGACTAAGGAAGAATATAAGGGCCCTCAAGGCAGTGCCAGTGGTCAGCAGGTAGTGACACACTAACAGTAAGCAGGATATGTTGAGGTATGGAGGCAAGATAAGGGTGGAGGAGGCAAGATATGGCACAAGGAAGGAGCTACAGCAAGGCACATGTGCCTACACTGTCTGCACAAGGCAACAATGATAAAATCAGAGGAAGGGCCCTATTTGCATAATTTCCATGCTGCATGGAGCGCTTACATGCATAATGCTGTAAATTATGTGCCCTCCCTTGCGTGTGCACAAGGCACAGATATTTAGGGGGTCTGACGTAGATTTGCTGGCTTGCGCAGAGAAGGCGATATTTAGGGAGTACAATGTGATCTCCTTGCATGCGTGGATGAGGTGGTATTGAGGGGGTAGAGCACACATTTCCTGGATAGGAAATGTGCGGGTACCTTGACGTGAACTCTGCTTGCACCATAAGTGGGAGGGATCCAAACAAATTTACAAGATGAGGTTGGGGAAGAGGGCAGGCGAAGGCTCCAACTTCTAAACATGGTAGTGAGCCTACATGTGCCCCTATACTACCGAGGCCCACTAGGGCCAAGAGGGGCTAGACTGCAGAGCAGGATCAGGCAGCACCCCACAAAGAGGCACATGTCAAGGAGAAGGGACTCCAAGGAAGAGGCGCTTTACAGATGAGGAGCTAACAATCCTCATTGATTACATTGATTAAAATACCAGGTCAACCTGTACCCTTGGGAGGCAGTACCCTTGCTGTAACTCAGCAGAGGTGGATGCTGCAGGAGGTCACACATCACATCAATGGCTGTGTGATGGAAAGGCACACTATGGAAGCTGGAGGATGGGGACCTCATGCGATGAGCCAAGGAGAAGCTCGACAGCAATGTGGCCTCTGACCAAGATACTGGAGCTGGATCACCACATGTAAATGAGCTGATTTTATTTGAAGAGGTCGACAGTGGCCTCATCAGCAGTGAGCAGGTGGTTGGCATGGGAGGCGTAGACACCTATGCATCCACATAAAGTGAGTATGCATGTCATATATGCTTTCATCTACCCATGATATGCTATGAAATGTTCTGGTATAGTTGGTCAGGGTCCTTCTCACCCATTTATAAGTGCTACAGTAATGCATCCATGGTCACTTCCTTTACATTTGTGCACCATACAAGATGCTGCTGTTGACATTGACCTTACAGCACACATTTCTGTATAGAGAATATTTTAGCGATGCCAATACGCCTATATGTGGCAATAGCCGGCATGACACATGACATTTGACACACTCAGTGTCATGCTTGTGGTAGAGCATTGTGAACACACATTTTGACACACATGGAGTAACACCAATCAGTGAACGATGTCAGAGTTATCCGTTCACTGGCCTTGGCACTCTGTGGACATGGATGACTGACAATGTATTTATTTATTTACATTTATATAGCGCGCAAGCAGCCCAGGGGCATTGAGGCGCTGTTACTTGCAATAACTTAGTTACATGGTACAGGCATGGAAGCGATAGTTGACACATTATGAATGTTACAGGAAATCATACTGTTATTACAGATATTGCTTTTGGTCATATAATACAGTATACATGAAAAATATTCGTGCTGATGTGTCTGGCCTTATGTGAGAAGTCACATGAGGGTGTATTCGAGACAGAAGTTGCAGTGGTTGGCTAAAAAATGTTTGAGTGATGTTCATTCCTCATTTGGAGTGCCAATTATTCAGTGGTCATAAAAGTGCAGACTCTTCATATCCATGTTGCACTCTCCTCACACATAGTTGAGATGCATGTGAGCATTGGTAACCACAAATCTGGACTTGGCCAATGAGGCGAAGGGGGTAATGGGGATTTTGGCCACACAATGTTTGCTTGGAGGTTTGGTCAGCAGGAGAAAATGTGATACTTCCACATGTTGCAAGTAGGCATGGTTAAAGTAGAGAATGGGCTCAGCAGTGAAGCACAGACCTCCATCTCTCTACTGTTATACCTTCCACTCTCATACTTGTATGTATGTATTTATGTATGGTTGCCTACTCCTCCAATCCATGGCTTGATGCAGGGCCTAATATGCACAGATATGATTGCACATAGGATTGCATGTTAGTCACCTGTATCTTTCACATTTCAGAATGTCCAGGTATAATGTGTGATTAATGTGTGGCTGGCCCTATTATGTCTGTATGCATTGGAATTCAGATATACATGTTCAGCCAGGAAGGTAGGCCTATAAATATTGTTGTCTGACTTTAGTGCAGGTGAGGATGTATCAGATGGGGATGAGGAGGAGGAGGCACAGCCATTTGCCAGTGGAGCCCACGGTGGTGTGCCAGGGTGATGCTGCAACCCATCATCATCAGATCTGCCAACTCTTCCGATGATGCTGCCGAATCTGCTGTCGAGAGCATACAGAGGGACATGGTGGAGGGTACACCACTGAGTAATCCAGATGCCATGGAGCTCCTTGAGTTCCTTAAAGGTTGCTGAGTTGGAGGAAGTGGGCCAGGAGACCCTGGGCCAGGCAGTGGGAATCCCTGCATCATTGGTGGCTTCCGTGTCTGGAAGATTGTCTTTGCCCATCATGAAGACAGCAGCGGAGACTGATGTCAGTCGGAGGGTTGTAGACTGCTCGTCAATGATAGTGCACTCATTGTGACAGGCCCAGGCTTCGGCAGGCATCCCTGCTTGGTAGGCCCCAGAAAAGTGATGGGCATGAGTGGATTATCCAGATGACAAAATTGCATGTGGGTGATGTATGGAGTATGCAGTGCTTTACTGGTGAGGTGCCGATGTCCGAAGCCTAAATGTCTTTCTAATGTGTCATTTGTATTGTTGCCGCTGTGTTCCAATTGATGTGATCAAGGACTGGTGATAGTGAGGGTGTGTGTAACCATGCATCATTTTTGTATGTGTGTGTATCCTATGAGTGGCTAGATAGTGAAAGGAAGGCATGGTATCAACAGTAAGACAGGCAGAAGTGACCACAATTCAAGGGTGTTTATTGAACTTCAATAGTGGTGTAATAAACTCCTATCTAACCCTAAATCTACAGATGGGAGCAAGCTACTACCATCAAATAATAATATTGCAGTCCTAGTGGAGTATCTTTACAGTAAAAAGGCCTATACTAAAAAAAAAAACTATTGCCAATCCTTACCGCTAAATACAAATAGTGTGGGGTAGTGTTCCCTTACCCACATTTTCAGCATGGAACAAGGCGGTTCACTTGAGCAAAGCACATGCTCTGACTTCTTCAACACAAGGAAACAGTTCCATTACAAGCATCAGGGCTTCTGTTCCCAAGTCTCTTGATTCAGAGGGCCTGATGTACCAAAATAAAATACAACATTCCTTTCCTCTTTAACATACTCAATTCTTGTGATTCACCCTGGATCCCTCTCAGGTGGGATCCGCTCACTTTTATATCACGATTGCTACTGTGGATCCCCCTCTTCCGGTCTCAGATCCCCCTTTTCGCAATGTTCAGAGAATATTCTTTATCGGGTGACTCACTGTTCACCCCAGATCCCCCTCAGCCGGGCTCAGATTGCTTTTATATCGCAACCGTTACTGTGGATCCCCCTCCTATGGGCACAGATCCCCTTTTCACAATGTTCAGTGAAAATTCTTTCTCGGGTGACTCACGGTTCGCCCTGGACCCCCCTCAGTCGGGCAGGAGCACGTACATGCCAGTGGTGAGTGGTGGTGAGCAGGACCGGCTGCAATGGGTCTGAGTGACACAACTTTATGATGCAGGCAGGTGAGACATTTCTTTTCAAATTGATGCATGGGATTCAGGGATACACATGTGATGGAGCCATCATATCACTCAATATTACCCAACTTAGTTGCATTTTCTGCTTATTTACCATCCACCAGGACCTCATGGAGTTTTCCAGAACTCTTTACGGATCTTCTGGCAGACCTGCAACACCAATTTACACACTAGGTGGCACTTGGGGATTTTAATTTGAAATGTAATCAGCCTAGGTCCCCAGCTCTCAATCTTTTCTTCATTAGCGTCTCTCACTTGGAGCTGTACCAACATGTTATAGGGACTGCGCATAAGCTAGGTAATACTCTAGACCCTTTTGGGCTAAGAAAAATCAATTGACCTGCCAGTCGACTGAATCTGTTTTGTGGACAGACCACTGTCTGAACTCCTGTGTGGTTGAAGCAGCCAGAACACTGATCAAGACCCCTGCGGATAAAATCTAGCAGCATTTGTGGCGTTCAGCTGACATTCAAGGTAAGGCAGCCTTGGTTACCACCCAGTGCAAATCTGCCCCCGATGTCTCTCTTTCGTCACTATTCCAGGCACTGCACGAGGTGGCTGATGTGGTGGCCCCCCGTGCACCTTATCCAACCCAGCAGATTGCCATCCGATCCCTGGATTTCTGACCTTCTAAAGGCAATGCGGCTCAAGCTGAGACAGGCAGAGCGCAACTGGCACAGGGCCTATGAACCTATTTTCAAGGAACAGTATAAAGTTTGTTCAGCAGCATATGTGTTTGCCATTAAAGCGGCCAAAACCTTGTATTTAACTAAAAAGATTGAATCCTCATTATGTTAACCCAAGGCTCTCTTCTTTGTGATTAAATCCCTCTCCTCTTCGGCCAAGCTTATTCCTAATTTGGTTCCCAATCAGGCACTGTGTGACACCCTTGCACAATATTTTGGCACAAAGATTGAGACGATTTATACCAATATATCGTCCTTGGTAAACACTTCTCATATCAGAGAGCATAACCCCCTTGAGTTTGTGGATCAAGTCGGCCCTATGAGATGGTTGTCTTTTTCTACGTTCTCGGAAGACACTGGGCCTAATTCCGAGGTTGGAGATAACCATGCCGCAATTTGTGGCATGGTTTCCTCCTTACCACATACTGGGTCCGGGTTCCTCAAATGAGGACTTACCGGGCCATTCCAACCTTGGAGGACCCGGTAATTCCTCATTCGAGGAACCCGGACCTGGTACATCCCCATTCCCATTGGAGCCCCCATAGGGCTCAATGGGAATGGGGAGGCAGATAACAACAGGCCCGTTAGCTCCCTGGTCTGCTAGCGGGACCCGCTAAGGCCACCTGGTTTTACCGGTGCCGTTAACCCCTTACCGCCCACCTCGTAATGAGGCCCACTCTATTGTCGGCCATTCTAAAGATTAAGTCGTGTTTGCTGTCGGATGCAGTCCCTTTGACTATTTTGAAATAGGTTGCTCCTGACATTCTTACGGAAATCATAGCAGCTATTTATCACTCTTGCCAGTCAGGACTGCTGCCGCCGGAACTTAAAGTGGCAAGTGTTATTCCCCCTTTGAAAAAGCCCTCACTGGACCTTTCTGTTCCTTCTAATTCTTGTCGGATTTCTCTTCTACCTTTTCTCACTAAGCTAATTGAGTCCCTGGTGTCACCTCTACTTTCCACCTTTCTTGAATCTTCTCATCTTCTTGATCCCGCTCAGTCTGGTTTCAGGCCTCTTAGGGGTACAGAGAGTGTTTTGGTCTCCATCCAGGATGATATGACCAGGCTGGTTGACTCAGGTGGGGTGGGTTCCCTGATTTTATTACAACTTGCAGCGGCATTCGACACAGTCGACCAACCCATTCTGTTGTCCTGTTTCTTGTTGTCTTAGTTGTGGGGTCTTAGTTGTGGGGTGACTCAGGGCTCCTCCTTGTTTCCGATTCTATTAAACATTTACATCTGGACACTTGTGTGTCTCATCCACTCCTCTGGTTTCAGGTGCTATTCCTACACTGATGACACCAAGATCCTGATCCGTTTAGATCTTGAACAGGCTGAGGTGTTGTGCTTGTGTAGGTGCCTGACTGCCATTGGAGAGTGGATGAACTACAATTGGCTTAAGTTGAACGGAGACAAGACTGAGGTTCTGGTGGTGGGCTGTCCTCCCGACCCTTCACTCTGGGTGTCTTCTTTTTGGCCTCCCTCACTCGGTCTCCTCCCAGTTCCAGTACAGAAGGTGAAAAACTTGGATGTTATGCTATCTGCATCCGTGTCTATGGATAATCAAGTGATTGCTGTTTGTGAGTTAGGCCACTTTCATTTGAAAGTGTTAAAGAAAGTGCTTCCCATGATTCCTGTTGCCCTTCGACCTCCGGTGGCGGCAGCCATGGTGCTATCGCGGCTGGACTATCGTATTTCTCTTTACTTGGTGCAGACTAAGGGGCTGATCCACCAGTTGCAGCGCCTACAAAATCTGGCAGCCCCCATTGCTACTAGTACACCCTACGGGGCTCACATCTGAACTGTTCTCCCTTCCCTTCGATGGCTCCTGGGTAGCCCAATGCATCAGGTTCAAAGCACTGTGTATTGTGCACCCGGCGCTGCATGATCAGGAGTAGAATTTCTAAGAGAAAAGTTCACTCGCTACTGCCCTGCGCACTGTCTGCGCTCTGCTACTGCTGATCGGCTCCTTGTTCCTTCCTCCCGGCGTGTGTGGATGGGAGGCTGGGCCTTCTCTATAGCAGCAGTTCTGCACTGGAATGAGCTGCCCTTACCTATAAAAAAGATTATCCAATCACTTAGCCTTCAGGAAAGCTGTTAAAACCCACTTGTTCTAGCGGCTGTGGTTGTGGTCATACCTTGCTCTCTAGTGCCAAGATACCCTTGGGTGATTGTGCGCTGTAGAAGTCTCATTAACATAACATAACATAACATCATGCCAGGGGCTGTCCTGGAAATATCAGGTGTTTTAGGCGTATGAAATCGATGATTTTCTTCCAACTTGATATGAGCGTGGACGTGGTTTGTGCACCTCATATCACGATATCTTTGAGGTTGCTGTGTACTTTAAATGTCATGGAGCACACACAGTTTTACAATCTCGAGGTATTTTTATGGCAAAATGGATTAACCTGATTGCATCACTGAAGCCCATCAGGGATTTCGCTTTTCATGTGAAATAGCTTTGTACTACCTGGTTGCGTGCATCCTGTCCCTGTGCCCTTTGGCCTGCTCTGGGATTGGGTGGTGCCTTTCGGATGAAGCCGGAAGTCCTCCTGCAGCCCTACTGCTATGCCACAAAGTGTGGCAATATTATGCAGGATACAACATGCCACAATGATTTTGCATACTACAGGGGGTGCATATAGCAATTGGCCACCTGAGTGGTCAAGAGAGTAGAGGTGCTACCTAAGCACTCTGAATGAACGCTCCACTATGCTCCTAGGGGCTATGTGTGCTGCATTGTAGTGCCCATCACCTGGGGTTGCTGGATTCCTGATAGGTGTTAACAGGAATGGTTACAGTGGGTAGGGACTGTACCCTGCAAAGGTGTTAATGGTTATTAATTGCATATATTGGGCCTCATTAGGACCCAGGCGGTAAGGGGTTTACGGCGGCGTAAACAGCGCCGACCCTTACCGCCTGATTCCGAGGTCCCTTAGCGATGAGAGCGATGATGGTGGTTGTTTTGTTGGCCAACAATAGGAATGGTAGGGTCCTCTTTGCCGCTCGCAGGAGGAAGAAGCATTTCTTGAGGAGAGCGTTTACTTGTGGCTCTAGCATGAGATTATTGTCCATCAGGACCCCCAGGTTTTTTACAATCGGCGATGGGGCTGGGTTTGCCCTGAGTTCCCTTGGCCAAGGGATGAATTGGTTTTCACCTCCATTTTTTGTGACTATCATTATTTCAGTTTTGCCTGGGTTGATTTTGAGGGAGTTGGAGTTCATCCAGAAGAATACATCACAGGGGCAGTTTTCTAGCGTTGAGTTTATTTCGGGGTTGTCTTGTATTTTGAAGATTATTTGTGTATCGTTAGCGTAGTTGTAGCAGGTGAGGCCATGGCTTTTGATGATACTGATAAGTAGATACAGGTAGATGTTGAATAGTAGCGGGGAGAAGGATGATCCTTGTGGTACTCCACAGGTGGAATCTCACGGGCTGGATTTAAAGGGTTTCATCCATACGGTTTCCATTCTGTTTGTTAGGAAAGATTTGATCCAAAGTAGGGAGGTGTCTGTTATTCCGAGTCCTTCTAATCTTGTTATGAGGGTGTCATGATTGACTGTGTCGAATGCTGCCAGTAGGTCTAGGAGTATCAAGGCAGTGCTGTTGTCCGAGTCTGCGTTGATTTTTAGGTCGTCCCGTATTGAGAGTACAGCTGATTCCGTTCCTCTCAGTGGTCTGAAGACAACTTGTGCCTGGTCTAGTAGGCCGTGCTCTTCTATAAACTCTTGGGTTGTTTTGTATATGTACATTTCGAGCAGCTTGGCTTTATACAGGATGTTGGAGGTGGGTCTGTAGTTGGAGAGGTCCTCTACATTTCCTGCTGTATGTTTCAGCAGTGGCCTGATGTATGCAGTTTTGAAGGCTTGTGGCACTTTCCCAGTTGCGATGGAATGGTGGAGGACGTTACTGCGAAATTCCATGGGCGTGACTTGTTTAAGAATCGATTTGTATATGTCTGGTGGGCAGGGGTCTTCGGGGGACCCTGAGTTATTGCTTTAATTCTCCAGTTTGACGAATGTCTCCACTGATATTTCAGGGAACCTTCGTAGTTTGTTAGGGTGTTCCTCCTGGGTGCAGGTAGGGGTTGTGGTCTGATCAATCGGTCTGCATTGCATGGTTTGCTGGATGTTGGTAATTTTGTTTTTGAAGTGGTCTGCCAGGTCATTGCAAAGTTTCGAGGATGGAGTTGGTGTGTTGTTACATCCCGGGGGGGGGGGAGTTGATTTCGTTTATGATTTTGAAGAGTTCTTTTTGGGTGTTTGGTGCTTCGAAGATTCGGTTGTTGTAGTGTTTCACCTTTGATTTTTGTATTTCCTTTTTGTATGCCCAGTTGTGTTGTAGGAATTTCAGTTTGTTTGCTGCATCCTTTTCTTTTCTCCAATCATGTTCTAGTCTTCATTTTTTTCTTTCATGGTGCTAAGTAGTGGGGTGAACCATTTTGCCATTGCCCGATTATGAAAAGAAGTGAAGGGTTTTTCTTTGGCGATGTTGTCTATAGTTGTCGTAATCCAGGAGTGCAGCAGGGTTACTTTTTTGTCCAGGTCATCTTCTTCCATGAATGTTGGGTGTGGTTTGCTTAGCTCCAGGAGTTCACTCAGGTTGGAGTTTTTGATCGTTCTCCAATTTCTTTTCATGGTGTTTGTTGTTTTGTCCGGTTGACTGTTTGTTGGGGTGGACATTTTGATTACGAAGGGGATGATGAGGTGGTCGCTCCAGGGTATTTGTATTGGGGGTGCCGTGGTAAGGAGTAGTTTGTTCACAAAGATTGCGTCAAGTGTATACCCTGCCGAATGGGTGGCTCCTTTGACTAGTTGTTGTAGGTTCATTGCCGCTAGTTGGCTGGTTAGATCGTATATCTTGGTGGCATGTTTGCACATTGACCTTGCATTGATGAGGTTGCAGTGGATCTTTTTGGTGTGGTTTTGCTTGTTAGTTGTTCCTTGTTTTGGTTTGTGGTTGTTTAGTTGCGGTGCATCGTTACTGGCATTGATTGGTGGTGGATGAGGATGAGGATCAGCGAAAGCTGCATCTTCATTGTGGGAGGGCGTATGGGGATCAGCGAAGGCTGCAACTTCATTGAGGCGGTCTGCTAGATTGAAAGCTTGGCTGTTGATTGGTGTTACTTCTCCGTTTGTGCCGGTTAGGTGGAGGTCCATGGAGTCTTCTTCTTCGTTGAATTGGTCATTTAGGTTGAAGGTTTTATGCATGAGTTTTCATTGTGCTTTGTGCTTTGCGACAGGTAACGGGTGATGGTAAGATTGCGGGATACTCATTCTTCTTTGGATTCATCATGTCATTGCTGCTGTGAATAGGGTTTACTTAGCACTTAATGGGGCATGTTTGTTGTTGGCACACTGCCTCCTTCCCCAAAACCATGTTATTCCCCATTTTCCTTGTTTAATAAGGATTTTGCATGTTCTGCCATCTTTATATTCCTTTTGGTGGCACTTCTGGTGCCTTCCACGCTAAGTGCTAAGTGGGGAGGGAATGGGAAATCGTGTTTTTGCATGGCACACAGGGTAATTTTATGTCGCAAAGTCACTCTGCGACCACTAAACTTTTTAGTAAATGAGGCTCATAGTGACAAACATGTCTGTGTCTGTGGAGCAGGTTTGGCTTACTGTCTTGAGTGATTTAATCCTTTGAGTAGAAAGGTAATGCAACACTTCAGTCAGGGCAGTCTATGCAAATCTAGAAGCTCTGCACATTAAACAGCTTGTGTGGGAAGAGACAATGCATTTCATGGAATACTCAAATACTATGTAAATGAAAACTCACTATCATAGCTACTCCCATTTCTAGGCTCAACCCCATCATCACACTAGCTAGGTATAACAAGGTACTGCCTATTGCTAAAAGAGCTCTGTAAAGCAACACACTTACTCTCAAAAATCTATGTCTCAAAGCCGGAAAGGACAACATAGACCATGCACCATGCATACAGATGAAGGACTTCACTTGGTTCATGAATGGATGACTAACACCCTAAACAAGCTGACCAGGAAGAAACCATTCTAAGGCTAAGAAGAAAAGAAATCATACTGCAAGATAGTACACTGATAACCGTAATTAGCTCATAAAGGAGAACTCACCTACTACTGACAACTCTGGATTTACATGACTAAAATCCTGAAAGCTACTACAAGAATTTTATTTATAAATGCAATTCTTACCAAGGGAAATGTTCAAAAGAACCAAGTAGATTAAAAGCAGGTGAGAATGTAGCTATAAACGGATACCTTCACATCATCTCAGCAAAGTTGTATCATCATAATTTGTGTACAAAGTGAAACAAACACACTATCTCTGAACACCACAAACACACTACCCTGGGCCATGGGAACATACACAAAGCCATTGTGACCCCTCAGGTCGCCCAGCTTGAGATTGCATTGTCCTCTCAAAGAGCAGGATTATCCATCACATTAGCAACAGCAGCAGCAACTAGAATTAACCCACTGCTTCCGGACCTTTTGTAATTGGTCTTTTGAGTAAGGGGTTGTCCTCTGATCATTAAAGATAGTTTACATCAAACACTTCTTTAAAAATGACAGATCTGTACATGACCATACCAGCTGCTACTCTATCTGAACAGTTTCTTACCTGGCTAAGCTCCTCAAGAAAATTCTACCATCTGCTACTGGACTGTGTGGAAGAGGAATCATACACAAATCCTACCTCAAGTGCAGATGGGATTCATGGCAAAAGGAGCAAACAAATCTACTCTTTGAAGAATTATGCTGATTCTGATGCCAGGAGCATCAATCTGAACATCTCATTCACCTTTTAATCAATTAGCCTTTCAAATATGAACAAAACATTGATTGAAGCGGATCTGGAGCAAGTGATATTATGACTGATTACTTAATTTCTCTCAAACAGTTTTGAAATCACCCTCCTGCCACTGTTTACCTCAAACCTGTGCAATATCACTTGTAGTTTCCCACATAGATCCAGGCAACAGTCAATTGACCTTTCCAGAACGTTATATTTAAAATCTGTATTCCTGGTGGACCAGAAAAAACTGAAACTCAAAAAGGAGATAACCAAATTAATCAACAAAAATAATAAACCAGAAGAGAAGATAGAAACACTTATCCCAACTGCAACTTCTTATAGAACCATAATTCATTTGTTGGAAAATTAGATCTATCTGGAACGTCATTCCATAATTGACACTCTCACACAGAATCATTTTGCTTATCAGTCCTGTACTATAATGATTTGATTATGTTGACAGCATCAATAAAGGACTTGAAGATCACTTTGTTTGAGGCAAGATGGTGTGATCCCATTAGGAATTCCTCTGGAAAGCCACACACTAACCACTTTACATTCAGAACCACCACCTGACCTTCCAGACACACCTGAGGAATTAACTTTTTACCAGCTGTTGGATGAAAGTTTTGAGATTAAAGACAATACAAGGGAGGTCAGAATTGATTTAAAGAAGGAACACATTCTAGGCATGTGGCAACCATGTGGCAATCAGTCTGGTCAAATTAAAAACCAAACCACACACACTGGATAACACACCAAGATAGCCAAGAAACCTGAAATGTGACAGATGTTCATTCTGGTTCTTGTGAAATCAAACATTTTAAATATACAAAAATCAAGAATAAGCAAGAATGCCTTGTGGTACCGGAAACACGAGTGGACCGTTAATTACACAAACCATCATGTGTCTTAGATAATATCCCTGAACTCAGACAGTTCAGCTAATTTTTGATAACTTAAAAGATCAAGAAAATAAGCAATAATGTTCTGCGGTACTGCACAGTAAACATGATCAACTACAAAATACATCACCTGAGGTTGGTTTACAAGAGGACAAACAACAAATTGCCTCTGAATTTACCAAGTACAAGAAAGAAATGCCTCTCTGGGACTCTCTCGTGCACAGTTTAGATGAGATTCCTAATTATTTCAAATAATGTAATAAATTTGGCATGTGGAGCCTATGTAAGTCTGATACAATTAATGCTTCAGCTTCATATGCAAGAAATGCCTGATCGGTGCAATCGATCAGGCCAATTCAAACCCCAACTACCCAATCCTATCTCAACTAGAATCCCAGTCGCAAACAGACAACAGGGAATTCTCATCTGCATGCCTCAACACTTCAGGTTTTGCAAGTAATTTGCATGTGTGCCCATCCCATCCTACGTTGCAGACATGAGCTACAAGAGGCTGCCACAAAGGCCAAAATCATGCTTTATAAAACAATGTATTACGTCACATTTTATTTGAAGACCAAGAAACTATGGTTTTGATAATGTTCAAATAGGACCAGTTTTTAAAAAAATATTGTCAACTGCTACTTTTCTGTAATTCGAAGAAGAACTCTGTAAAGTGTCCGGGCATTCGTGTCAGGGTGGAGACACATGGAATGGACTTTAAACATTAAAACTCCATCATCAATAAGCATTAATTGGTTATTGTTGACCGGGTATAAATCAGGATATAAATAAAAGAACACAAAGGTGACCTAACTTTGATGTGTATAAATCCCTCCCTTATTTACTATATCAGCACGAACAAACAGATAAACTGATACCTTGGTGATTGTATGATATTACATGTCACAGTTAATTGCAGAACAGTGAAGGGTGACAACAAGGCCATTGCCCATACTATATGCCACTTCGCCTATGAACCTTTGCTTTGCTGTATCTGAAAGTATCCTTAATTTCTTCTTCTCAGCTGCACCCTTGCCATGCACTTCTAATGCTATCTCTTCCTTTCCCATCTACTTCTCTTGTTGCTCTTCTCTGCTCATAAACATCTCAACTCTCTCCCCATCCCTATTATCTCTTCTCCTCGATGACACCTCTCTTCTCATTCCACTAATCTTTCTGTTCACAAAACCTATTACAACCCTAACTACCATTAAACATCCTCTTCTCTTATCTACCCCAAGTGCCTCTCTATTTCTCAGACTAAATGTCACTTTGCTTTTACACCTCACGCTCTTTTTATTGATCTTTGGAATGCACAGTCTGTCTGCGATAAAACCTCTTGTACCTCTGACTTATTCCTTTCTCCTTCTCCTTCACTTGACCTCATTACCCTTACCCTTACTCCAGAGATATTTAGTATCATGAGCCTTCCATTATTTCTCATTTGATTTGCTACTGTTACCTGTTTACCAGGAGGCGGAACAAGATGATCTCCAAACTGATCTACTTGTATAAGCAATGGCCGAGAACCATGGTGAGAACAGCTCAGCAAAGACTCGGTGGCAATGTTATCTTGTTGTTAGACATGTTAACGTACCCATGGACATGCAGAGGGTTGTGGTGCCAGGGTATTGTGCACTAGACAACCTCACCTCTATTCTAGGGAGAAGTAGGGATGGAGCGATACATTTAGTGTGTCATTTGTTGATGATCTTAGATGGAAGGAATGGTACTTTAGCAGAGAAAATGTACTCACATTAATTAGAGGCTCAATGTCAGTGTTCAAGGAATGTAGATAATAGAACTTATACTATTATTGAACATGTCCAGTCTCCAGAGATGGATACAGAAGATGTTATGTGATATACACAGGTTTATAATCAGAGGTTGTGGTACACTATGGTGCTAGACATGACTGGATAAAGGTACGTGGCATTGAATGTTATGGTAGACACTGTGTTATTTAGTTCTCCCCTGCCTGCCTTTCAGGATCCCACACATTACCCAAACTGAACAAGTGGGGCTGGAATCCAGTTGGATCAACTGGAGTTGTTTGGAAAATGACAGAAAAGGGAAGTAATTGTAAAAACGTGGAATGGGGCTAATACTGCGCTTGCAACATGGGGCATCGACAAAGAGTCAAATTTAGAAGGTCAGTTTGGCCGACTTGTGAAGCCCACCAGGCTCATATTTGGGGCAGAGCTTTCCAGTAGTGAGGCACACGCTGGGGAATTGCATGTAGTTGCTACACTTAGCCATCTAACTAAAGAAGTACTTCAATGACCGATGATTGGTGTGCTAGAAGCAAGTAACAATCTGTTATGGAAGATAGCCTGCGAGGAAGTTCTAGATCACCTGAACACTCAGCTGGTATTTATCCGGAAAGGCATGTTACACAACTGGACTAGACTGTTGAAGAATGACTCAGGAGTACTAGAGCGCTTATAGCCATATATTCCTGGAAGTACAGTGGCTGGTACTGTGAAGCAAAGGAATGCTCTTTTATAACACAAGGTGCAATCAATGGCTTGCCTGTGATGGCAAGCAGAATACTGCCCAGCCCATGGACAGGATGTTACTGGGAATGGGCCATCTACCATGAAGTGTGGATGATTTCACCACTCAACAGCGCCTCTCGATACTTTTTCTCTGCCCCAGGGATGAACATGAATTGTGGTTTAGTATTGGCTCAAATTGGAAATTATGGCTTTTGTTGTCCCCACAATTCCAATCTTTAAAGAAGCTGGATGAAGAGCAAATTGTACTGGTAGGAAACATGTTGTGTTGGGAAAGAGAAGTGCTGATACAGTTTGGTAGGGAGAAGGCTGTTTAGCTGAAAATATCAGTGTGTGGTAGCTCCACCAAAATCCGATATCCAATTTACTATTCATACAGGAAGCAAGCAGTTTACTGTTTTCTGGCCATCTACAGAGAGATGAATGGTAAATGTGTATGTGGATTTTCTGAAAGGATGTTCTACCTTAGTACCACACAGGTTTGAAGGATTGGAGGAAGTGATTAGGCATGTGATGCATATTAGAGTTTGCAGATCTTAGAAACTGTGTACACCTAATTGATACCCTTAGCCAAATAAATACCACCTGCTTTTGAGGTGGACCATCGTACTGTGTTATAATGAGTGTCTTCCCTCCTGTGTCTTCCCAGCAGTGGTGATGTCAGTGGAATGTGGTGAGGTCACTGTGCTCAGAGTGTTGTCATCTGAATGGTGTTCCATGGAGGACAGTTGGAGATAGAGAGCTGGCTGGCAAGGATGTGCCGGTGTTTCTTGCTGTGTACATACTAATAAACTCATATAACTTACCTGCTGGCTCAGATGTGTTGATGACAATACGACATTGTTACACTGGTGACGAGGATGGGATCCTGTCATGGAGGGGACAGCAGTTGAACAGGACACAGCCCTCCAAGTGTCCACATCTTGTGGAGCAGCCAGCTGTGCAGCTTTGGAGGTCTGGACCAGAGTTGCAGTCCAGCAGGCCGGGCGGTGCTGGAGGAAGAAGGCTCCCTTACAGTGGGAGTCGGGGCCCTGGAGGTGTAGGGTCCTCAACTCTGTGTGGAGAGAGAAGTTGGAGTTACAGCAGTGGAGGTCCGGGGGAGAAGCCAGGACCTGCTCTCCCAGGAGACGTCGGAGGGCAAGTGTAGTGTGTCCTGGTCCCGTCGTGACTGGAGGCCGGGTGGTCCAGTCGTTTGTGCAAGAAGGATCGCCATCTAGTGAGGAAGTCTGCTGGTCCTCAATTTAAACCATGCCGCTGTGCTCCCCAGTGCAGGAGGGGTTCGAGCGCAGCGGTGGCGATCCCCATTGTAGAGACCTCTGTGCTCCCCAGTGCAGGAGGGGGTCGAGCGCGGCGGCGCCAATCCCCATTGAAAAGACTGTTGCGCTCCCCAGTGCAGGAGGAAGTCGAGCGCGGCAATCCCCATTGAGAGGAGATTTGCCTTATGTCTGCTTGGCGTCCGTAGGTCCAGTGTTGTGGCTGTCATTACGGGCTGCGAACTGAGGGTCAGCGTTGTGTCTGCAGGAGATGTGAACGCTGTGTTGCAGATAATGAAATTATGACGTGGGCATACCATCACGGAACATTCGGGTGCAAGGAGCGTGACTTCATGAGATGTCCGGAATGCTCTGCGTGCGCAGAGCGCAGGGAACGAATCGTCAGTGCCATTCCTGTTTCCGGAAGTGTGTCAAGACTTCAAGTTTCCATGGCAATCAGGGGTTGTGTTACGGCAGACGGGCGGCGGCGCAGGAACTGTAATAACAGTGCCGTTCCCTTTTTCTGAAGTGTTCCAGGCCTCCCACTTTCTATGCCAACCAAAGATTGTGTTACGGCAGGTGTGCACTGAACTGGTGGTGAAGAATTTGCATTACAGAGTGCAGCGGATTATTATGGTAACATGGTTACGACGAGCTGCAAGAATTAGGTTCGCCGAGCGGAGGAGAGGATATCTTTTGCCAGTGTGGAACTGTCGGGAGCAGGACGTGTTGATCGTGTTTGCGCTTTTATTGAGCAATAAGGCCAGTGTGAGTGGTGTCTTGTGAGTGTGTTGTTGCCTTTAGTAGTAATGCAGTTTTGGTGTCGGGCCAGTACGCGAGTGTGTGCATGTTCATGTTGTGGCCCGTGTTGCATTATTAATGTAATTTATTGTAAAGTGTTTTTCAGATGCGTTGTAATTGGTATCTGTCGTATCCCCGGCCTAGGGATAAGCGCGCATGCAGGTCGCGGCAATAACAAGGCCGACACGGAGAAACGCTATTCAACTTCTTTCTTTATTCGTGCCTTAACTGTAACTAACTTGCCCCGCCCCTCCCACGTCACTTCCCCTCTTTTCCCGCCCCGGGTCCCTCCCGCCCCCGTCGTCCAGGATACGTCAACATGACATCTCCCCCCTTTTTAAACCATTACCACACTCATCGCAACAGGCGATGATCTGGCAAGTCACTATTCCATTTCCTTGATCCACCGGCGAGGTCTGGTCCGAGCTCGCTGTGGTCGGGCCAGCTCGGCCCGGGGTGACGATCTACTCACGGTCGTCTCGGTATCTGGATCTTGATCCGATTCGTCGGCATCCCACGGATCCTCTCCTTGTTGATCACTGTATTCTTCCTCCGGTGGAGCCTGTACCCTTCCACTCAGGCGTCTTGTTCCGGGCGGTGGGAGTTCCTTGAAATGAAACGAGTTCCGGGTTATAGCTCCTGTGGAGCCTTGTGCAGTGATCATCGACCCCTTCTTCTGCGTAACGAGAAGGGGCTCTTCCCGAAAGGCAGGCGTGTGCTTATGGGTTGAGGGTTGTCGAACGGCCACCACATCCCCTATGTTTATTTGGGATGTCTGGGCTCTTCGGCGGGCGTCGGCATATTCTTTCATTCTGTCCTTTGCCGCTTCATCCCGCTCTCGGACTTCCGCATCCATCGCTGGACGTGGTGCACTTGTCTCGGCTTGGGGAAGTCGGGTTTGAGGGTTGCGCCCAAACATGAGTTCGGCAGGGGTCTTCCCTGTGGTGCTATGGGGCGTTCCCCTGTAGTCCCGCAGCAGTTGGTTAAGCACCTGTTCATATGGTTGTTCCGTGATGCGGGCAATTTGCAAGGCCCGCTTGAGATTTGCCATGAATCGTTCGATCATTCCGTTTGCTTGTGGCCACAGCGGGGTCACCTTCCGATGTCGGAACCCCAAGTATTCCGCAAACCTGGCAAACTGATGTCCACAGAACGGGGCCCCGTTGTCGGTCTTGAGTACCTTGGGCACTCCGTAGGCAGAGAACATGTGGTCCAGTGCTGGGACGACATGATGTGCGGCCGTGGACGAGATCATCTGGACCTCTGGATATCGGGAGTATTCATCCATCACTGCAAGGATATATTTCCCCCCTTCGATGGGTCCAAAGAAGTCGGCGGCCACCGCTTCCCATATGTTCTGCGGAAGTTCGGACATTTGCAATGGCTCCGGATTTCGGTTTGGGGTAATGATGCAGCAGGTGGGGCAAGTTCTCAAGGCGGCCTCCACTTGGGCATCCATTCGTGGGAACCACACCTTTTGGCGCAGCATGCGCTGTGTGGAGACGATGCCTCGATGTGTCTCGTGAGCCAGGTTGATGACCTTCTCACGCAGGGTTGTTGGGATCACCAGCTTGCAGTCTTTGAGTAGTAGTTGGTCTTCTGATACTGCCAACTCTTCTTTCACAAGGAGAAGCCGTTCCACGTCTTCCCATGTCTGGCCCCCTGCCGCTTTACCTCTCTCTTTAGCCCTTCTCCATTGTCCGGACGTGAGGCCTTCACATATGATGCGGCATGCAGGGTCGTTTTCAGTTTCTCTTGCCAGTTCTTCTATGTTGACCCCCTCCGGCGTGGTTTGGTGAATCAGGTATCTGAGGTAGCGGTCCGCCACCGACGGCTCAGGTCTGCTCTCGTCTCTCGGTCTCCACGACAGGAAGTCAGCCGGGTTTTCACCCTTCCCTGGTCTGTGAATAATGTCGAAGGCGTAATCCTGCAGGCGCAGCCCCCACCGGGCGATCCTCGGGGGCATTTTGGCTTGGGGATTTCCATAGAGAAACAGGAGCGCCTGGTGATCGGTGACCACCTGAAATGGCTTTCCATACAGGAACAAGTGGAAATGTTCACATGCCCACACCACCGCTAGTCCTTCTTTCTCAGCCTGGCAGTAGGCTCGTTCAGTGGCGGATAAACTGCGGCTGGCATAGGCAACTACGTGTCTCTGTTGTGGGTCTTTGGGATCAACTTGAGCCAGGATGGCCCCTAATCCCACCGGACTTGCGTCCACTGTTAGTTCTGTTTTCCGGTTGGGGTCGTAGTAGGCCATGTTTTCTGCTTTAGCAACCCTCTCCCTGATGGTTTCGAAAGCTACTTGGCATGCACTGGTCCACTCGAATTTCTCGTTCTGGTGCGTAAGTTTCCGCAACGGTTCACTGACCGAGGCAAAATCTTTAATGTACCTGCTGCAGTAGCTGGCTAGGCCTAAGAACGAGCGAAGTTCTGACACGTTGAGTGGTGCAGCTGTGTCATTCAGGGCAGAGACTTTGTCCGGATCTGGGGTCATCCCCACCTCCGAGAACACGTGGCCAAAGAATTTTAGTGTGCTCTTCCGGAACTCGCACTTGTCCTTGTTGAGTGTGAGGTTTGCATCATGCAGGGCTTTACACACCTTCATGAGGGTTTCATCATGGTTCTTCACGTCGGTCCCAAACACCAGAATGTCGTCCGAGTAGTTGAGGCAGTTGGGGATGTGCTTTATGATGTTATGCACCTCAGCTTGGAAAATCTCGGCGGCCGACGACACCCCAAAGCTTAGCCTTTTGTATCTGAATAACCCAACGTGGGTGACAAATGTGGTTATGTTGCGACTCTCGGGGTGTAAGACCAGCTGATGGTATCCCTTCTGGAGGTCTAGTTTCGAGAAGACCTTGGCTCCGTTTAGTAGATGTATCATGTCCGTTATGCGTGGCGCAGGGTATCTTTCCCTGCGGATTGCTTGGTTGGGACGTCTCATGTCGACACACAGCCTGATGGTTTCAGATCCCTTCTTCGGGACAGGGACGATCGGAGAAACCCAGGTGGTTGCTCCCGAGGCCTTCTCAATAATGTCCTGTTCCAGCAATTTCTGTAGCTCAGCCTCCACCTTTTGTTGGATGTTGACAGGGATCCCTCGGTAGGGCTGGGCTACTGGGCGTATGGAGTCGTCTATGTGTAACTTTACTTGTCGATTCTTGAGTCTTCCAACCCCTCTGAATATTTTTGGGTACAAGTTATTGATCATGTCACTTGGGTCGATGTACTTATGAACCATGATGCTGTATAGGACGTGTATCAGGCCCATATCTGCAGCGGCCTTGAAACTCAGGACACATCCACTGTCCGTTTCGGTGGCCAGGACGTGGATTGGGACCCTCATCTCTTGGCCCTTGTATCGGCATAGCCCGCTGAACCTTCCTACGCACTTGAGAGGAGTTTTCGCGCCATAAGCGTAGATGTCAACGGTGGCTGGCTGGAGCTTTGGTTTCGGGTTTAGTTCGGCATATACCCGTTCACTCACCACGTTGATGGTGGCGCCAGTATCGATGAGGAATTCCATTGGTCTTTCCTGCAGCTTGATGATGAGGGTGGGGCTATGAGCGGTGGCTGTGGGATTTCCTAGCGCGTAGACGTACGCCTTCTTTTTTTGATCACTCCCGGAAGAGCTAGGGTCTGATTCTGTGAGGGATTGTTCGACTAGATAGCGAACATGGCGTCTGGACCTTCTTTCGGGTTTGGCCCGTGTCACAAATCTTCTTCTTTCTCTCCGCTTATGGCGGTCGTCGCCGGAGTCCTTCTCTCTCTGGTCACTTCCGAGTTGACTTGGAGGGTTGGAGGTGTTACTTTGGGTAGGGTGAGTGCTCTGTGTTCCCCCATATCGACTCCTCGAGCGAGTGGTACTATCTCGTGGCCTCTCTCTCCCTCGATCGATGAACAGTCTGCACACCGCTTTGAAATGGCCTTCTTCACCGCATGTGGTGCAGCGTTGTCCTATAGCCGGGCATGTCCCTTCGTGTGGATATTCGAATCCACACTTGTAGCAGAACAGTTCCTCTGTCCTTTTCTCTAGATGTAGTTTGTTCAAGCTTTCGCCCAACGGCGTGCTCCCGAAACTTTCCACTTGACAGTCAATGGCTCTTTCGACCCTGGCCAGTGCCAGTATTTCCTCGAGCGTGCGGGACCTTTGGAGCAATTTCCTGCGGAATGTTTGGGACTCACACCCTGATATTATTTGCGATCTGAAGGCCTCAGTGTTCGAATAGTTTGCGAAGTCACAATGTTTGAGTTTTGTGCGGAGTCGCATTACATATGCGTCCATGGTCTCCCCCTTTGCCTGCTTTGTGATGTGGAACAGGTGCCTTTCATAGTCAACATTGGTGTGAGGTGCGAAGTTTACTGCTAGAGCGTCCTTTAGTTTTTGTATGGAGTCTATGGAGTCCTGGGGCATCTCGTCTATGATATCTCGAGTGGCGGAGCCAACCGCTAGCTTTAGGAGGCACACTTGCCTTGCATCCGCTACTGGCCCCGTGGCCCCCATGTACAAGTCAAAGTCTCGAATCCATTTGGTCCACCTGGGGCCCATGTTGCTCGTGTCCGTCACGTCGAAGGCTCCAGGCATCTGGGCGGCCAGTGTGTCCGGCAGTTGGTAGGGCACGTGATCTGGCATTTGGTCTACGGGTGCTGGGGGCCCATTTCCGGCCGCTCCCGCGCCCTGGTTTGCATCCTGATTAGACATGGCGCTGGGAGCGTGGCTTCCTTATGCAGGCTTCCGCTTTCGTGGTGTGATGGCCGCCTTGGAAGGCACGAGCACCATCGATGAGCACCACGCCTGTTGAAGACGCTCCGGCGTGAGCCTGGCCCTTCGCTTGAGCCGGCACCGTCGCTGCCGCGTATTACTACGCGCACGTGCGCTCGCCTGCTCCTCCGTGCTCACTGTCGCGGCCCAGATCTTCTCTCGGTCCTGTCTGCCAGGTTCCTGTCCGGTTCCGCGACGCCCCCACGCTGCGGCGACACCCTTCGCTTCTGGGTTGCTGTGGGCGTCGGTCAGCGGGCGTTCTCGTCGCTGTTGCGCGTCGATGCACGGCGCTCGTCTCCGGGGACCTGCCTCTCAGAATCCCACCTTCGTCGCCATTGTCGTATCCCCGGCCTAGGGATAAGCGCGCATGCAGGTCGCGGCAATAACAAGGCCGACACGGAGAAACGCTATTCAACTTCTTTCTTTATTCGTGCCTTAACTGTAACTAACTTGCCCCGCCCCTCCCACGTCACTTCCCCTCTTTTCCCGCCCCGGGTCCCTCCCGCCCCCGTCGTCCAGGATACGTCAACATGACAGTATCAGCATAGTTATGTGCCGTGATTTAGCGATGTATTTTGTTAACTCATTTTTTTTTCCCTACGAAGGGTTTGAACTGGGTCATTGGATTGGTGCTCCCCATCATGTCATTTATCAATCTGTGAGTGGGGGCCTTTCTGCTCCGTGACTTGTGGGATATACTAATATTCATTGGGAGTTTGACTTGCATTGAACTTGGCTGGCGTTTGTTTTTGCCAGTTACGCTTTGTGACAAATTTTTGTTCCATATCTCATTTTTCAAGTTAAGTAGTGTTTTGCTCTAGAGCACACGCCAGTGTGTGAAGAACACAGTGTGTGAAGAATCCTGCAATATTCATGGTGCCATGTCCTTTGAACATTTGCCATTGATTTAAGAGCCCCAGTGATATTTTCATGTTCGGTGTGTTTTTTGTCAAGGTGTGAGTGTGGGTGTGAGTGCGTATGTTGGTTGTGCGCATGTTGTGGTGCCTGTGTGGGTAACCACCTTGGTAGCTTAGTAGGTGCTAGGGGTCCCATTATAAGGTGGTGTGTGCCATTTTGGACGCTTTTTGGTGGGTCTGACCACCGTGGTAACCTGGCCGGTGCTGGGGGTCCCACATTAGAGGATGGTGTACCATGTTTGGCTGGGACCTCGGGTCCTGGAGTTGTAGAGGTGTCCTGTGTGGCAGGGATTAGGGTCCCAGGGGTGCAGTGGTGTTCCGTATTTGGCAGGGACTAGGGGTTCCATGGGTGCAGTGGTGTTCTGTATTTGGCAGGGACCAGGGGTCCCGGGGTGTGTAGTGGTGCACTTTGTGGCTGGGACCCCTTGAAGTGTGTAGTTGTGGTATTTGGCACGGGCTAAGGGTCCTGTAATGTTAGGTGGGTTGGCTAGGTTGCATGTATTTAGGGGTCCTTTTAGATCCTTTTTTTGTGAGCTTGTGTGTCGCAGGAACTAGTTTTTCATAGTAGTTTCAGAGTTGATTGTGGTCAGAGTTAAGTATTGCCTGATTTAGGGGTTTTGAACTGATGTTGCTAGTAGTGCTTGTTGTTGCTCATTTGGGTTGGGTTATTACCTGGTGGTTGCTCTTTTGAGTTTTGTTGTGCCCGGGGGTGTCAGCCCTGGTGCCCTGGGGTGCAGACCAGGGCGGAAGGATGTAGGTGCACTGAAGGTTTGTGGTTGTTAGGGTGATATCCGCTATTGGGAACGCTGGGGTGTGGCAGGCCCTGGGCTTCAAGGGGCAGCTTGAAGCTGGTGGAGTTCTTGTTTATTGTTTTGTTCCTCGAGTTGTTATTCCAGTTCAGTAGAAGGGAGTTGTAGCCCTTATTCCATGTCGGTGGGTTCCTCTGTTGTGAGTGATTTGGTGGACAAGGGATATTTATAGTGTTGTAAGGTGGATCTGTGTTCCGTTTGATTGGGAGTCATTGTGCAAGGTTATGTTTCCACCTGTTTAGTGCTTCGGGTTTTATTAGTGGGAGATAGTTTTAATGGTGTCAGTGTGCTGCTTACCTTTATGGTGGTGCAAAGTGTTTTGTGCTTTGTTGTGGGCCTCGGTGTGTGAATGGGCTTCATGTGGACCGTTTCCTGGGGTTGGGTCTCGTGTTCATATGAGCTTGGGTGTTGCTGGGCAGGTACGTGGTGTCCACGCGTATTTGTATCGGTATTGTGATGGATGGTACTTGGTGTATGTTTCCTGCTGTGTACATACTAATAAACCCATATAACTTACCTGCTGGCTCAGGTGTGTTGATGACAATACGACATTGTTACATACTGCCACTATATGCAATCCAGGTGATTGCTTATGTTCTATGAATCAAGAATTGTCTGACCAAACTTACATTACCACCACTCTCCTTCTCGTGGCATTTTTTCGTCCCCTGGCAGTGTAATATGGTGTTGTAGATGGTGCTGTCACAGACAAGGACCCACGGTAATTAAAATTGGACCCTCCAGATCAATCCCACCTTGCGTCAACGCCTGACTAATGTGTGTATTTGGCCCTTTTAGAAATCCTGCAGGAAACTCAAACCTTACAGCTAACATTAGGGCAGTTAATAGAGCATAACAACGATATGCATATATATTATGAAAAATGAAAGGTTTAACCACGGAATAATGTATAGGTGGATGGTTCACCAACACAAATGAACAGTTGGACTAAACAATAGTCGAGGAACTAGTGTCATAATTTCCTGTGCAAAGGAAAAACAGGTGAATTGGGATTAGTGGAATAGCAGGCCAACAAGGAAAGAGTTAGTTTAGTTGCGCAGTAAGCACAAAATGGAGGTCTGTTAACATTGGAAACCCCAGAGGGAAGGGGAGGGATCAGTAACGAGGCAGTGCCATACAGGTGCCATATAATGAGCAGGTTTATGTAGGTAAATGATGATGTGATGTGATGTGATATCTTGTTAATTTTGCGTACTGTTGCATTGAATGTCGGATACCTGAATCATTTGTGAGCTTTATATTAGTCAGAGGGTTTAGTATTTTTATTTTTGTTATAGTAGACATTGTTAGGGTAATCCACTACCCATCTACTTTGGACAATGCTTGCACTCGGAGGATCATGCTTTGCTTTGTAGGACTGCTGAGGCAGTACTTTAGGAGGTTGTAGAGTTCAGTAGGTGAAGGCCAACCCAGCCGCCATTTTTTGATTGAGCCAGTCCATACAGTTTAATACAATGGATTCTCACTCCCCAAAGGAAATATGTAAAGAGGAGGTTGCTCGACGTCCCACGCCTGAGGAGGTGGATTCCAGATTTCATCAAATTAAGGTTGTTTACCTGGAAGGAGAATGTTACATGATTTGCTGTTAGGAAATTAACATGGTGGAAAGACTCACACGGGATATGAAGATGTATATTTAAAATGTTTGATGTCTATTGTTGAGTAATGTGGTATGGTAGGTCAAACAGAAGTGACCTATTTAGTAGGAGGTCTGACCATGGGGGTAATAAAGGCCAGGTGATTTGGAGGTCAGTGGGGTTGGCTTGGGTTGTGGGGCCTGGTGGGATGCTGTCTGTTTGTTGATTCAGTAGACTGAATAAATTTAACCCGATTTATCCATTTTGTTCCTGGCCTCTCAGTCTCATTTTCTTGACTTTGATGATGTTATATCACTACAGTTACAAGATAACTAGGAATTGCTGGGAAATATAGAATCATGTAGATGCCATATCATTCCTTTGTGGGGTATTACAGAAATGTGTATGGTCCTCTTACGTTTCTATTAGTTGTTGCAGGAAAAGCCATACAGTGCCTGAATAGCACAAGGACTTTTCACTATTGCTCCAGTACCCTGAGAATCTCAGAAACATGCTCCCTTGCCCTGGAAGTAAAGGTTGTGTTATTATAAAGGCAAGCTTTTTTATGACATTTTTTTATTTTTATTGTTGTTTTTGATGAAACATCTTTACAACAGTAATATATCAAAAAATGTGCAATACTCTTAAAATCACAGATCTTAATTTACATCACATTTTACAACAGTAAAGGAACAATTAAACTACACATACAGCAATCAAACTTTAATCAGTTCTAACAAAAAAGCACATGGCAAAAACAGCTAATAACAAAGAAAAAACGAGATATACTACAATCATTACAACAAATTAAAAAGGATAAAAATACACTATAGTCATCTCAATTCACAATGTCGCCACATAACTCAGGACCTCTAGTTATCACCTTCCAGAATGGTATCTCTTCCCAATTTTAACACTATAATTGACAAAAGTTGGCACAGAGCAATAATCAGGCTTTGCCTGTATCCCCACATACACTGTACCAACATCAATTCCAGTTCTTGTTCAACAGCTACATCCACATACTTCCCCATGTGTTTTTGCCTTTCCTTTGCAAAGAAGACACAATATATCACAAGATGTTTCAAGGTTGCGTTTTCAGAATTTTTACAAAATCTGCAACCGTCTTCTATTTGTACCAATGTTTTTTGCCAATATTTCATGCGTTGGCAGGAGATTGAATTTAAATTGCATATATAATGTACGTACCTTTTGGCACGGAACTTGCCTGATGTATGACAAGAGTGGTTTCTGTTTATGACAGAAATTTGCATATTCCTTGTATGCAGAATAATTCCCAATCTTATCAGCTGTCATTGCCCAATCATATTGCAATAATTTCAATCTCACAATTTGGGGCCGCTAGATTAAATTATCTATCTTCATTGTAATCAATTCAAGACTCCTATCACACACTTGTTTAGCATAATAGATTTTGGAAACCCAAGCTTTAACATTTTTGCTAAGTCTTCATATAAGGAGTTAGGTATAGGATTTAATATTTTTGCATAGCTGGCCAATTTACGTCATAGGTGTTTAGTAGCTAGTGACAAAAGACCCAATTCATGCACAATAATGGAGTTTGGCAAAGATGAAGGTAGATGTAGGACCTGTTTCCATATCTTACCTTGGATTCTATTCAGTACTAGCCCAACTTCCAATGAACGTAAGTCTAAGCCATATAAAATTATCGCTTCCACCTTGAGCGTGTAAAATTCAATTAGTGGAATTAAAGAGAATTGACAGACCTTCAGATGGATTAATTTCATTTTAGCAATTAATGGAAAGGTTTTTATGGCAATTTCTACCTGCCATTTAGCAATTGAGTCAGAATTGGCCAAATTGTATCCTAGATATAACAGTCCTAAAGCACAAGGGATGGTCAGCCCCTTAATATTCCATTGGTAGCAGATAGACTTTATTTTATCTTTTATTTGTAAACACAAAGATGTTTGATTTTTTTTTTTTAATTTAACTTTAGGTTGTGTTTTTCACAAAAATCAACAAGACATTCAATTTTATTTTGCAAACCAAATGGAATCTGGTCAAATAGTATCAAATTGTCTGCAAAGGCTAACCAGTCAATGTGCAGAAGGCCGAATTTGACCGCAAAGGAGTTACAGTTTGGCCATAGGATGTCAATCTCGGTTAAATACAAATTAAATAGAATGGCCGCCAGGTTGCATCCCTGTTTGACTCCTATATGCGTGACAATAGGGGGAGTTAGTAATCCTGTTTTATCTATTCTTACCCTGTAATTAGTCTTAGAAAGCAAAAGAACTATCATGGCTATAAACTGTGCTAGAATTTGGAACTGCTGCATTCTTCTCCATAGGATTTGTCTTATAACAGAATCAAAAGCACCTGATATATCTAGAAGTGCCATATAAATGGGGCCATGATCCTTCTGCCTTGTAAGTTTAAGCATATGAAACAGAACAATGGCATTCACTTGCGTGCCCATTCCTTTCCGAAAACCTGTTTGGAATCATGACAGGATCTTCTGCTTGACAATAAATCCATTTAGATCTCTTAAGATTAGTGCAGCAAAAATCTTCGCTGATACATCTATTAGTGTGATAGGTCTGAAATTACTCGGGTCATTGAGTGGACCTTTTTTGTGTAGAGGAATCACAATTGCAGATAACCAGGAGGGCGGGACAGTTTTAGATTGAAATACGCATTCAAAGCGACTCAATAAGCACAATGCCCATAACTTGTAATATGCCCATAAAGGCGAGCCTTGGTTATCTCTGTATGAGAGATATTCATTTTATACAGGGTTTCATAATAGCATGTGCTGAAGAATGTGGTACCATAGGGAAAATTGAGCTAATCCAGACATTTCTGGTTGCCATATGCCACAGTCCAATAATAAATGTCATGTTTAATCCCTGATGGCAGATCTAAATTCCCAAAACACAAATCTTTTAGTTTACTGTGCACACTGGGGGTACATGATAAATTGTGAAAAGTCCTTGAATTACATTGTTGTTGACTATAAAACGAAAAGTTGCACTACTTTTTGCATTGTTACCAACAGCTTTATGAAGCAGACACATTTTGTATATTTACAGTGGCTATGTACCACTAAGATATATGTGTACATTTTAAATTATGTGTTAAATTTGAATTTTTAGGGAAGGAGGCAACAAAAGGTATGGTTGACACGAGCACACAAGACTGATATGGTAACCAAATATTAAATTCAGGCAACAGACCATGTTAAACCTTTTCTGCCCGAGTTCAGAAAGAGCTGATAGGCTATGCAAACCGACTAAACAAACAGGATCCTCTAATCCCTGAAGCCACCTCCTGTGCAAACCGATCTAAGCGTGAGCTAATTAAGCTGTTTCTGGAGGCTGTCAGTGCCTCTCTCATCCCTTGCAACCACCTAGACACCCCAGGGCTGCACCAGCTCACTGCTTCAAGTGATAAAAGAATGAAACTATCAAACAAACGTGACCTTATTCCATAGGTCAGAGATCGAAATAAAACCCCGTGTCCCCTGACTGTTAGCTGAGCTTTAGAATAAGGGACAGAAATTACTTTCAATGTTAAGCTTTAGTGCCTGTCTAGCTAAGATAAGAGTTATACGGTTGTCGAGCCAATAAGAAATCAAGACGTTCATGTTATTTACGACAACGTATGATTGCAGTTAATATGTTCCTATATGTGTTCGGTAGTCATCCCATCTGTGTTCATACAAAGAAAGTAATATGTGACAATTTTAGCATTTAGTTTGTTGGGGTGGTCGGGCGCGTATAAGCATACTGGAATAATCAAGTTACCACAAGAGAAAATCCGACAATTTTAACCAAGGTTTTATGAACTGGACAAGTACGACTAGCGTCTCTTCTTTAGGTAAAAGGAAAGGGTTGATTTTTCTTCGACCAATCGCATGGAGCAATATCTGCCACTTTTAGGAAAATGGTGATACTGCACTGTGAGGTCTTTCAACCAAGACATGGCTTTGTCATGTCATCGGCCAGAAGAGTGTTATACCATGCTTTAGACGTCTGTGTAAAGTGAAGGGTAAAGAGTGGAAGACTCGTGAAAATTACTCAGGAGCTCATTTTCTATGCGGCTGTAACGTTAATGGAAGGCATACAAGTCTGGTGTGATGCTTTTACATCTTCCAACAATGTCACGACGCCCCATTTTCATTCATTCGCATGGTGGAGATGAGGGGAGGAACGTTTCTGTCACCTGCGTTCCTCTCCACCATACAAATGCCTGAGCATTTCGCAAGCATTCATTTTCATGCCAGTGCAAAGGCTGTGGATCCCAATGTAGTCGGCAAGCTTTATGCACCAGCATAAAGCTAAAGGACTCTACAGGGATCCATTGTAAATGGTGTCTTCTATGCTATGCTCGTAGGGCAGGCAGCGTTTACACAGTTGCAATGCTCAGTGCCATTGTGCAGGGCGAAAGGCGGCAAACAAGCATCGCGCAAAATTGCCAACATGATCCATTCTAATCTGTAGGTGATTATCCAGGACAGATTTTTCCTTTGAATTCGAAAATGAGAAAAGCAGAAATAAAAGTCCCATAATTCAAAGAAAATATCCAGACTGGATAAAAACCTACAGATTGGAATCGTTCATGTTGCCAATTATGCGCATGTATGCTGCGTTTTGCCCTGCACATTTGCACTCCATTGTGCAAATGATCAAAATTTGGTGGAGAAGACCCACCTTCCTGTATGTCTACAAGTAACGACTCCCAGCTGCCAAATTACAAGCTCGACTAAAATCAGCTGCTCAGTGTTTTTCCACTTCAAGGATACTATATTAACACTCATTGGAGGCTGAACAGCCAATCAGTTTGCTCGGATCATGGGCATTACCTACCAATACTATTCACATCCTGGCATCCCCTTATATCCTATGCTGTCCTGCCATCTACCACCCACCCATCCCAAGACACTACTTGCCTCCCACTGCAAACGCTCATGGGCCAGATTCCTCTTTGCATCCTTTCTTTTTGGTCACTATTGTAAGGGAAGAGGGGCTCCACTGGTGGGTGAACAACTTTGTGGAAATTTACTTTGTGGACATTGCTTCGAAAATACTTCAAAATATATATGTGTTTATGGATTACTGGGTAAAAGGGGGGGCAGGTTTTGCGGTAGGGGCTTTAAGTGGGTTATTGGGGACCCCACACAAAAACAATTTCAAAGCAAAATTTTAAAGTAATTTCCACAAAGTATATAACCACAAAGTAATTTACTTTGTTGAAATGACATGGACTCCCCAAGAGCACATTTTAACTAGTTCCATGGTAGCTATATCTTTGCTGTATTCCTTTATGTGAAAAATTACAGGAGGTGATGCACTGCATTTTTATTTTACAATGGAAGGCATTCAGCCCACTGGCCATCATGCTGTGGGGCGGGGAATATAATTGGGTAATTGCCATAATAATGAAATCGGCAAGCCATGTTGTTGGTAATGGTCCACTGTCAACCACCCAATGCAGCCAACATATTTTGTCATGATTCAAATAAGTAGCAATGAATTGTTTATTTGTAAAACCTATTATAATGAACAAAGGAACTATATATTATGCAGTGCCTGGTTTTAATCGTGTGGCTTATGTGTTGTCTCTCTTTTCTTGGAATTGCGGAAAGATATTTGAGTTCTTTGGGAAATGCAGGTGGCAGAAAACAGAGGGGTTGTTGTCAGTGGGCAATGGATCCACCCAGTAGATGACATGGAGCCAAATATGAATATTAAGAAACGGAGACCTACATATATTTCAATAAAAACACGGTAGACATTTATTTTCAAAAGTTTTCTTAATTATTGCATATAAAGATATTCAAATGAATGGGAGCGCAAGAACTTGCACATCACACATTTGATATCTCTCCTATTAGTTAAACTTCACAACTTTTTTCTTGAGATCCCGAAGTAGGACATATCCTGGGAACTTAAGGCTATTATGAATGTGTGGTACATTCTCATAAATGTTGCTACTTGTAATCCCGTTCCTCTGCATTTACCAACACCACCTTGTCACTTTGTTACTTGCTTCTTGGTTAGAACCCCTTAATTTTCCAAGATGTATTTTTTCATGCAAATTTTAATAATGATCTGTTATCTAGTGGAAAAAAGAAACATTAAAGCATTCATTGATAACATGACTTGTGGAGAGATGGTTAACTGTAAACCACCATTGTCCAAGACACTCACTAGCCTAACTATATCTCTCCTTCTTTGGAACTGGTTTAAGATTAGAAATAGCCTCGCAAGTGACTAGACTTCTGTGGGTGGCCAATTTACTTGTTTTCCTACACCACATACAACCATGGCAGAATAAGTCTGTCTTATTCTACAGGTTTACAGAACTAGTGTTTCAGTTCTAGGTGTGTGGTCATTTTGTATGTTTTGTATATGTTGTCAGACCAGTTCTTCAGAATTGATCTTAATGCAAATGACATCAGTCCACCCACATTTCAATGTGGAGTGCCACATAGATCTGCATCATCCCCTTGATTCTTCAAAATACACATATAATCTTTCCTTGATTTGTACACAGAAAAGAGTGTGAGTTATCACTGTGATAAATAAATGATTGCCAACTCTATTTCAAACTCAAAAATAATTATACTCTGGATTGTAAAATAGTCTAATGTTCTTGACCATATTAAGGAATGGATGGGCAAAACATGGGCCGTTTGAAAAGTTCTATAACAGAGATGCAAATTATCAGCATTCCATCCAAATATTGTAAAATCCCTCAGCAGCCTTCTCATTTTGTTTGTCAATCATAGAAAATTTCCATTTTAGCTAAAGTTGTACCTATTAGAGGAAGAGTGAATTTCTACGTGGAAGGAACGTTCGTTTTTGTATCCCCTGACCTGACCTGCACTGCGAGCTGAGACGGGGCTCTTGCAGGGGCAGGACATTGCACGCAGCCCAGAGGAGGCGGGGCTTGCACGCAGCACGTGACCTATCACGTGACCTGCCGGAGCTTCAAAGCCCACTGACATCCGCCCGAGTGGCGCGTACCTATTAGAGGAAGAGTGAATTTCTACGTGGAAGGAACGTTCGTTTTTGTATCCCCTGACCTGACCTGCACTGCGAGCTGAGACGGGGCTCTTGCAGGGGCAGGACATTGCACGCAGCCCAGAGGAGGCGGGGCTTGCACGCAGCACGTGACCTATCACGTGACCTGCCGGAGCTTCAAAGCCCACTGACATCCGCCCGAGTGGCGCGTACCTATTAGAGGAAGAGTGAATTTCTACGTGGAAGGAACATTCGTTTTTGTATCCCCTGACCTGACCTGCACTGCGAGCTGAGACGGGGCTCTTGCAGGGGCAGGACATTGCACGCAGCCCAGAGGAGGTGGGGCTTGCATGCAGCACGTGACCTATCACGTGACCTGCCGGAGCTTCAAAGCCCACTGACATCCACCCTTGCGGCGTTAAGCCCGACGGTGAAAAGCCCATTGGCTGTTGTGCGGCTGTTTGGCGCTGGGGCGCCATTTTCAGCCGGGTAACTGTCTATTGAGTAATCTGTTCTGTGTGAAACACTCTCTCCCCCGGTTATACATTTTTAATTGCTCTATTAGGACTTTAAATTAAGTCTATATGCCTCCTAAAACACGTGGGGCGAAAGCGTCCTATAATCTGAGGAAAGGTAGGACAAACCATCCCCACATGCCTACTAGCAATGACAATGGGGGAGAGAGTTTGAAATTCCCAGCTAATAGGGGAGCAACTATTCCTGAGCTATTTAAAAAAATCCCTTCTACATGTATTAACGATCAAACTGAGGAGAGGGTACCAACAACACATAATAGAAGTCGCCCATTGGACACTACGATCTTTGACGACATCAATAATAATTCATTATTAGACTTATGTCTGTCAATACAGAAATCTATGGCTCCTCCACCCAATCCTGAAGAACAGGAAACTACTATGATGGGGACAGCCAGGAAAGCTACACGTATCACAGTGGAGGCACATGTTTTGCAACCTGAGAGCTCCTCACTGAGAACTATATGTTCTGGTCGTTTATCAGAATCACCAAATCTTCTGATCGATTCAGGCGAGCAGGGGCAAACCAAGGCTGACCAATCCTATGAGCTATCTCAGCTTAACTCGGCAGCTATTACCGAGATACAGGCCTCCTTAGTTTCTGGTCGTTTATCAGAATCACCAAATCTTCTGATCGATTCAGGCGAGCAGGGGCAAACCAAGGCTGACCAATCCTATGAGCTATCTCAGCTTAACTCGGCAGCTATTACCGAGATACAGGCCTCCTTAGTTTCTCTTCAATTTGCACTAAAAATTCTCCTTAAACTATGTGGGAGAATACATGCGAACACAGTTCTACAGCTGAATCTTCCTACTTCGGATGTAGAATACGAAGGAATGCCTGCAGAGGCAAAGGAGCCCGAGATACCAGCTGAGCCACCTAATACTGAGGAGGCTAAACAACCCACAAGCGAAGAAACTATCCATCTGACTAAGAAACAGCGCAGAATGGCAAAAAGAGCAGCCCTAAGAAATGTCCATGTAGAGACGGCCTCCCCACTCCCTGATACAGCAATTCCCCAGCAGAAATCTAAAAAGGCTAAAAAAAGGGCACTCAAAAGAAAGAACAATCGAAATAAAGGCCGGGGCACACTCACTAGCTGGATTTTAGAGGAGAAAGCTAAAGAAATCTCAGCTGTGAGTAATGCGAGCCAAGACTCTATTCTTATAGACAACCATTCTGCAGTTAATCAATTTTCTACCCCTCAACGGATCAATTCTAACAGTTCATTTGAAAGTATGGACTCTGAAAGGGATACTCAGGTACCGGAGAGGGAAGAGAACAGAGAGGGAAATAAAATCTGCATTGTGAAGAATCTAAATCAGCAATGCCGTGATAAATGGCTACCTCGTGCAGCTATGCTTGAGAAACTTCACTTAATACCCCAATTAAGAGTTATTAGATCTGAGGATTTCTCTTTTGTGGAGCCTTTATGCACCACTAATCCCAACGTGACAGCATTGCACTGCACGGTCCTGGCCTCGGCTCAGCTAATTCGTAAACACAAAGTCAACCTAGCACAGGTAGGACTAGGAGTAGATGTGAACCCTGATGATGCAGACCCTCTGATCAAAGATGATCCCAAGTCAATTAAAATTGATAATAAAACTAAGTTGCCTTCCCTCACTGGAAACCAAGTGCAAATGTGTGACATTCAGAATACTCTCAAGTGGCTTGCGGAAGCTTTACCATTGGCAATAAATAGACCTTGAACTTGCTCCTTACTATCCTGGAATACCAGGGGTTTTAAGCATTTCACTGCAACTAATGGGTCATTATCTTACATCATGGATTACTCTTTCTTTATGTTGCAGGAAACTTGGCTAATTGCACCAATCATAATAGATGGTTATAAATTGTACCAGACCCATGCAAAAAAAGGTCCGGTGGGGAGACCTTATGGGGGACTGATGATAGGGGTAAGAAAATCTATTACATCCAGAGAAATAGCTACCGATTCGGAGGACAACATCAATGCGGTGGAGGTGGTTATTCCCTTTAAGAATAACTGGACTAAACTTTTGCTGGTAAACATTTATAACCCCTACGATGCATCAAAGAGCGACCAAATACAAGACAAACTGCATGATCTCTTTATCGAGTGGACTAATGAATGTCAAAATAGTTTCATTGTTCTTGCTGGGGACTTTAATTGCTCTATGAAAGGGGAAGGAGGAACGACTAATAATAAGCGGTTATACCCGCACCCCCTCATGTTTCAAGATCTCAGTGATGTCGAAGGGGAGAAGTGGATGTGTTTTATGAAAAGCTGGGAAATGGAATGCCTGAACGGTTGAACGATGAGTGACCGCCCAGGACATTTCACCTGGAGAGCAGGTGTAGCTTGTCGCACCCTAGATTGCTGTTTCATCAGCCCTGAGGTGGCATCCTTAGTTAATGATATGGTAGTTATAGATAATGACTGGAGTGATCACAGAGGCTTAAGTCTGAGTTTGGATTGTGCTTTTGATTCTCCTCCAAGAACAGCGGTAGGAAACCTGTTGGTTAACTATGCCTGAGAAAAATATATTGAAAGCCTGTCGCGATTGTGGTGAGTGGAATAATGATTATCATACTAAGTTTGTCAAGTCTACAGCTGAAGACCTAGAAGGATGGATATACAATTTCACAGCTAAATATGTAACAAGAAAATCATCATTTGTCATTAATGAACGGGGCGCGATAGAGGTTTATGATAAGACAATTCGGGATGCTAAACGGACCCTGAGAAGGGATATACGTAGAATTAGAACTAATACATACCCTATCATGGATATACATACCAAGGTCAGAGAGGTAAAAAACAGATATAGGACATGGTTAAAATACTGGAAAAGATCGCAGAAGTTGGCCAATTGGCAAAAAACTGTGAGAACTATCTGTTCAAGAAATGCCCGGAACATCTGGGCACTTCTGGGAGAAGCTTTGGGGAATAGGGTAACCCCCCAGATTAACCCAATTGATGCCGAGGAATGGGTTAATTTCCTGGAGACACGCAATGGCACGACGGTAGCGTATCCTGCGATATGTGCTACTGCTTACCATGACCCTGAGTTGTTTCCTGTCCATTTGGAAGAACTGATAGACAAGATTACCAAACTTAAAGCCTCTCGAACCCTGGGCCCAAACGGTCTCTCCAATCTTCTTATGAAGAGAAATCCAGTCTTCTGGGCTAATTTTCTGAAAATTCTTTTTGAAAAAGTCCAAGAGGACAGGATAATTCCAGAGACATGGCAAAGAGCAATCTTAGTGCCGGTATTTAAAAAAGGTAACAGGTCGGATCCTGGTAATTATCGTTTGCTCTCCATGTTAGATTGTTCTGGCAAATTATTTGCCTCCCTTTTATTGCAGAAACTACAGTGCTGGGCAGAGAAGGAAGGGATTCTGGACCGCTACCAAAGTGGATTCAGAATCGGTTATTCTACTGTCCAGAATCTTTATATTATGAATAGCCTCAGAGATAAAGCCTTATCCCCAAACAACCCGCCTCTGTATGCCTTATATATTGATTTTAAGGCTGCTTTTGATACGGTGAATAGAGAGAAGCTATGGAGGAAGCTTAGGAGCCTGGCGTGCCCTGAAGGATTGCTCTATTATCTACAACTATTACATCATAACACTTCTGTACAGTTGAGGCTGGACGGAAGTGGTTCCACTACTAGGGCAGTAGAGCAAACTAGAGGAGTGAAACAGGGATGTGTCACTGCACCCATATTATATAATTTGTTCGTCTCAGATATCCCCGAGTGTTTGGGAACTGTGAGTAATTGCCCTCCAAAAGTTGGTGCTCAGCACTGCTTAGTCCTGGCCTATGCGGATGATGTGGTCATTTTTGACCACACATTCAGTGGCATCTTACGCTCGGCTAAGCGGCTCTGGGAATATGCGGAGGAGAACGAACTCACAATTAACCAAACAAAAACTGAATTGATCCTGTATAGTCATGGCAAAGTGAACCACCCTAGAATGATAGTAAGAGGACAGGAAATTCAATACACCAACTGCTATAAATACCTGGGAGTTGAATTTGATTGTAAGAGAAATTTCCATTCCTGTATTCAAGCCCGTAAAATAAAAGCAGCACAATTAACTTCCATGATATGTCAGTTCACGCGCAATAAAAGTGGATACTCTGTGTGGGCAGCCCGCCAACTCTATATCCAGTGCCTAACTCCTATGGTAACCTACGGGCTGGAAGCTCTAGTCCATATAGATCTGGATTGGCTTCAGGTACTCGAGGGTCGTTTTTGGCGTAAGCTGCTGGGTCTGCCACAGGGAATACCAATGGCAATTCTAAGATTAGAGATGGGCTTAACTTCCCTAAAAGCTCTGGTATTAAAGAAAAGGTGATTGAATGGACCCCTAATTGGGGAGATAATTATGAACACCTAAAAGCCCAAATGGCGGAACGTCTTAAAATCTGGGATTGGCAGAATAATTTTAGACATCTAGCGAGTCTTCACAGCTATGGGTTCACATCTCATGTACTATACACTTTTGGAAGGGCTCAAAGATATTTAAACCTTTGCCCTTCGAATAATCTGAGACGCTTTCTATTACTTTTACGTATCAACCATCTTCCTACTCTAACGGGGTTGGGCCCGCAATGGGCCATCCCCAAAATCGAGCGCTTTTGTAGGATCTGTAAGAACAAAGCCTCACTTGAAACTGCGAGACATGTCCTCACATTATGCCCTAGACTAAGCTTAATTTATATAAAACACTATAGTAGATATGTACATAATCTTGACCATATCAAATCTAAAGATTTCTGGAATATATGTATCAATACTTTGAATCCCAGTCTACATCTGGCTCTATATAGAGTATGGTATATGGTTAAGGGAAAACTTGAAATCTGAAACAGGTGGAAAGGCCAACCTCCTGGTAAACAGCAGTAGGAAATGAGTTTTCATACGAAGGTATGTGAAAACTTAAAGGTGTTTGTGACCCATGAAATTCGAAATTTGTAACAATGAAATGCAAATGAATATTTTAAATACATTTCTTCTTTTAGGTTCACATTATATAATTGGTTGTTTTATTCTAAGTTGTAATAAGAATTTATTTCCGGATTTATGTGTAAAGTTTTTCTTTAAAAGACTGTATCACATTAAAATAAATAAATAAATACATAAATTTTAGCTAAAGTTAAAACTTTAGACATCTTCTTTAATTATATGGTGCCACATTTCGAGGTAATTTGTGACTGCTATATCTTTTAATGTCACACATTTAAAGGAGATGTGCTATTACATCGCAGCACATGCATGATGCAAATATAAATGGATTTGGTCTTCTGTTTTAATTCTCTATGAATCCCAACCAGCAGTTAACCAAACAACACAGTAACACAGTCTGAAATAAAGGGAGTGTCCAATCAAGGTTCTATAAACATATATATATATATATTCCATGAAAAACCTTTGTTAAAGGGACGTTATGGTTACAAGTAAAACCGAAAACCCCGAGAAATTCGCCAGTTATGGTAAACTAAGCAACCATAACTCGCGCCACCACCGTGCACTGATAAGACTAACACCGAGCACATCAAAGATGACATCACAAATGTCATTGATGACATCACTGATGACATCACATGTGAAATACATTTTGATGAAAAGTCCCTACAAGAAGTTTTGTTTATTTTGTTGGTAACAAGATGTCAGGGGTGATTGGGAGACCTATCAAGAACTACTTAATCTATTAAAGAATGTACTCATCTAAAATCATCGTATTGGAGTGTTGTTGTTAATACAGAAACCTAATCATATATAAACATACGCAATGACTGCAGCATGCACCATAGAAGTACACTATTTATAATCTTGTAATTTTGGATAGTACAATAATGAATGCTACCTTATCAGAGTTTTGAGTAATGTTAAACATGTCATAACTAGCTAACATTTCAAGACTTACAACATGTGTGCTGGTACAAACAATGCATATGAAGAACCACAATGCATATAAATCAGAGGCACATACAGGGAAACTAAACTAAGGAAGAAAGAAACAGCATCATCAGAAAATGTTAATGGCATTAAAGTTTATCTTCATGTATACAAATGAATTGTGTGTTTGAGGCCTGCTCATTTCCCCATGTATGTACCCAATGAGCTGAGACCAAACCCTAAGGAAAGTACTTAAAGAACATATGACAAGGTTAACATCTAGATATATAGCACCTTTTTCAATTTTAATATTCTGAATGTCAGTGAACAAAACCACCTGGCCTATATTTGTAAGTGAACAAAAACAAGTGGGCCAGATATATGATGTCATCAGTGATGTCATCAATGACATTTGTGATGTCATCTTTGATGTCCTCGGTGTTAATCTTAGCAGTGCACGGTGGTGGCACAAATTATGGTTGCTTAGCTTACCATAACTGGTGATTTTTTGGGTTTTTTTGGTTTTACTTGTAACCATAGAATCCCTTTAACAAAGGTTTTTGTTATGCGCTGCTTTGGTTCCTGGCGCATCTGCCCGCGTTTCCACCTGGGAAGACGATAGTTCCTTCACGTCATTCACTTTAGCGGTCTAGTCTTTTCGCGCGACGGAACAAGGGCTTTATAGTCACGCCCCTTCTGGTCCACGTCACGTTGCAACCGCTTCATCAGCCTGCCTGACGCTTTGCTGCTTTCTGTTGCCATACGCTCTCTTTACTTGCTTGCGAATTTCCTATTATTCTTCATTTATATCTTTATTCTACCTTCTTCTGCGGCCTCGTCCCGCTCCGCTCGACTTCCTTTTTCTTCCTGTGTTTTTGCCTTTCTCCTCGCTGCTCACCATTGTTTTGGAGTCCGCCGCCCGGACCGTCTTACATTTGCTTCCTGGTATTCTCTTTCCTGTTTTCACCCCTTCATGTCCACTCTCCAGTTTTCCGCCTTTTTTCTTTTCTTCTCTGCTACATTTTACTTTAATCTGTTGCCTGAGTTGTTTGTTTCCTTTATCATCTCCAGTCCTCTGTTACTGTTCCTAAGGTTCCTGCTTTCTGGCATACGCCCTCAGACATCACAGAGCCCACATTCCAGGAGGAAACCACTTGCACAGCCTTGGGATTTTTAGTAGCCAAGTTTGGCTTTTGTTCCCAATTTTTCCCTTCTCGGGAGGGGGGCAGTGTGAGGGCTCTCTGCTATAGCCCTCACTCTGGCTTCCATTCGAGAGAGCAGCAAACCATGAATCAGGAAAGAAAAGGACTACAGAGCCCAAAGATTGTTGAGTCCTGCGAGTCAAGAAGATACCCAAACAGGTGAGCAGGAGGGTATTTGGGAAATACATGTAATACCAACAGCTAAGCTTGACAGTTTTGCATTGAAATTCATAGATTTGTATTAGTCCAACTTAACCATAACATCCCTTTAACAACGTTTTTTCATTGAATTTCATAGGTTTTTATTAGTCCAACTTAACCACAAGGTCCCTTTAACAACGTTTTTTCATTGAATTTCATAGGTTTTTATCAGTGCAACTTAACCATAACGTCATTTTAACAAAGTTTTTTCATTGAATTTCATAGGCTTTTATCAGTGCAACTTAACAATAACGTCCGTTTAACAAAGTTTTTTTCAGAGAATTGCATAGCTTTTTATTAGTGCAACTTAACTTATCTTAAAATGGCATTAGCTAATGCCATCCCTCCTCCCCAAGAGTCACCACCACTTCTGGAATCAAGAAGCATGAGAAACACTACCCCCTACCATAGAAATAACACACACGCAACATTTTCCTCTATCCATCTACCCCTCCATATTAGTGGTTCGTGCCTCTTCCCTCATGTCCCTCCCCACATTTCGTTCTTAGCTCTCCTGCCAAGAAAAATACATCCAAAAACAATAAAATAAATGTTCCTTTAAGAACCAGCTTTCACAGTTAAAAAATAGAACAAAAAAACGTATAGACTCCATCTACTTTATATTTCTTAGTAAAGTACATAGGGGGTCATTACGAGTTGGGCGGTAAGGGATTACCGGCACTGGTAAGGATGCTGGTAAACCCTTACCGCCCTATTCCGAGGTCTGTTAGCAGGTCCCAGCAGGAACGGCTGGTCTGACCAGCCATTCTTTGCGGGACCCGTTAAGGGACCTTGGAACTAATAATGGGCCCGCAATTCGCCGCCCCGTTATTGGCGCCTTCCCCATTCCCATTGAGACCTTTGGGGGCTCAAATGGGAATTGGGAATGGTTTACTGAATGGGGACTTACCGGGTCCGCATAGGTCAGAATGTCCCGGTAAGTCCCCATTCAGTGAGACCGCACCTGGACCCGGGTTTGGAGGCAGCCATGGCGCTAATAGCGCCATGGCTACCTCCTAACTCGTAATGACCCCCATAGACTCAATAAGATTTTCCAACATTTCCATTTGCATTTTGTGTTATGCTAATGGGAATATTGTGGCGTTCATCCTCTGTTCCAGGGACTGGAACAGTGGATACCGGCCCGGCAGCCCAAGTTATCAACCCAAGCAATGGTGGATAACGAGGTATCTGGACCATTATCCCCCCATTCCAGCCCCTGTTATGGGGGATGAAGGCCTTAAACACCCTAGGTTCCCAAAGCGGGAATCCTTTTCCAAGATGGCCACCATGGAAAGGGAAGGGAGGGTTCCATACAGGGCCCCTCTTCGCTTTCCAATGCAGCCTGCAGAAGGCAAAAGAGAACTCTATGACCATATTACCACAAGCAAATTGTTCTTCTTTTTCAAATCTATTGCAATTTCGAATAACATTACCACAAAGCCAGTCCCAGGTGGACATGGCCAATTTAAGCAATGTTTTGTCCCTTGTGGTCATGGCCAGTAGCCAGATTGTCCAGATCATGACCTTATTCCATGACCCGCACAATCTGGCCACTGCCCATGGCCACAGGCTACACCTCAGTTAGCAAAGGTATATCACCATTTTTTGTATCTAACACAGGCACATTTTCAAAACCATGCTTTCAGGTCCTTCTCAATGCTCCTCACACAAGTTTGCTGGACATCCACCCATGTTTTATTTTTTCAAAAGTGTCAAATGTATGCACATATAGTCGTCATATTACCTAGCCCCCACTTGACAAAATCAATTCAGACTTTACAAAAACATTTGTATCTAGATCTATAATCTTTTTCAAAACCTTTGTGTAGAATTGTCAAATGGAACCACATTTATAAGCCTCTAAAATATTTTGGGACCCCCACCTCTAATTCTGCCCCCTCTTGACAAAATCCCACCAAACATTGCAAAAACATTAATATCTAGATCTATTATCAGTTTACCAAATTAAGTGTAGATTCGTCAAATTGCACCTCATTTATAAGCCTTTAGTTTATTTTGGAATCCCCCCTCTAATTTTTCCCCCTCTTGACAAAATCCCACCAAATTTCGCAAAGACATTTATATCTATATGTATTTTCAGTTTGGCAAATTAAGTGTACATTCATCAAATGGCACCTCATTTATAAGCCTTTACATTATTTTCAGACCCCCCATATTATTTTGCCCCCTCTTGCCAGAATCCCACCAAACTGTGCAAACACATTCGGGATCAGGTCAGGAAAATAATTGCAACATTTCATGCAGTTTCATTAAGTTATAAGCCATCCAAGAACTGCTTTTCACCAAGCCGCCCAAAAAGTGCTCTTCCTATGAGATGAGCAACTTAACCATAACTACATATATATATATATATGTATATATATATATATTACATGGCCACGATAGTGGCCATGTAGTTATGGTTAAGTTGGTGTTTCCATAGGAAGAACAATTTTTGGGCAGCTTATAACTTCGCTCCCCCTGGACGAATCCTCACCAAACTTTGCAACAAAAAAAAAGTATATGGCCCACACTGAATTATTTTGCAAAGTTTGGTGAGGATTCGTCCAGGGAGGGCAAAGTTATAGGGGGGGTCCCAACATTTTATTTTTTCCCATAGACTGAATGGTAAAAAAATGTTGCTCGCGCCTACAGCCCAAACCGCTGGACGGATTTTCACCAAATTTGGACGAGGAGCAGCGGCTTGGTCCCGAAAGTGTGCTTTTGGAAATTTGGTGAACATCTGTCCAGTAGTTTCTTTTAAAATGACCAAAAAGTAGGTAAAAAAAAAGAATGATATCTGTGTTCAGTCCCCGGACACACTTCCCTGTTCGCTCCGAGGACAGTGTCCTGATTGGCCGAGTGGCTTACGTCATGTCCGCGGACATATGGCGTGTTCGCTGATTGGATGGTGTTAAGCGTGAAGTGCGTCAGATTTTCGGTAGCACCCGCATTCTTGGATTCGTGGACATCCGCGGACAGCGCAGTGAAAGTTTGTTCGAAATCTGTATTTAGTAGAGTGTGTTGTTGTGTGTGAGTGTTTTGGGAGGATGGGAGGGTTTGAGATAGGTTAAATGTTGTGCTTTTTTATGTGGTGGACATTCTTTTTGTGTTCGATTTGTCTGCGGAGATCGCGGGTGTTCTGAAATGTTCTAAATAAACTGAATGGGTGGTGTTCTGAGGACTCAAAATGTGTCAATTTTGTTCGCAAGTAAGCTGAAACTGTTCCAAGAACACTCGCGGGGTCCTGAAATTTTCGCAAATAAACAAAATGGGGGTGTTCTGAGGACGCTGCCCGTATTGTTCGTTGTCAAGTTGAAAGTGTTCTAAGAACTCTCGCTGTGTCCTGAAATGTTCGAAGGGGGTGTCCTGAATACGCTGTCCGTATTGTTCTGTGGCAAGCTGAATGTGTTCTAAGAACTCTTGCGGTGTCCTGAAATGTTCGCAGATAAACAAAATGGGGGTGTGTTCTAAGAACTCACGCGGTGCTCTCAAATGTTCGTAGGGGGTGTCCTGAAGACGCTGTCCGTATTGTTCTGTGGCAAGCTGATTGTGTTCTAAGAACTCTTGTGGTGTCCTGAAATGTTCGCAAATGAACAAAATGGGGGTGTGTTCTAAGAACTCACGCGGTGTCCTGAAATGTTCGTAGGGGGTGTCCTGAAGACGCTGTCCGTATTTTTCTGTGGCAAACTGAATGTGTTCTAGTAACTATCGCGGTGTCCTGAAATGTTCGGAAATAAACAAAATGGGGGTGTTTTGAGGACACTGTCCGTACTCTCGCGGTGTCCTGAAATGTTCGCAAATAAACAAAATGGGTGAATGGGTGTGTTCAGAGGACGCTGTCCGTATTGTTCGTTGTCAAGTTGAAAGTGTTCTATGAACTCTCGTGGTGTCCTGAAATGTTCATCGGGGTTGTCCTGAAGACGCTGTCCATATTGTTCTCTGGCAAGTTGAAAATGTTCTAAGAACTCTCGCAGTGTCCTAAAATGTTCGCAAATAAACAAAATGGGGGTGTTCTGAGAACGTTGTCGTATTTATTCATTGTCAAGTTGAAAGTGTTCTAAGAACTCTCGCGGTGTCCTGAAATGTTCGTAGGGGGTGTCCTGAAGACGCTGTCCGTGTTGTTCTGTGGCAAGCTGAATGTGTTCTAAGAACTCTCACGGTGTCCTGAAATGTTTGCAAATGAAGAAAATGGGGGTGTGTTTTAAGAACTCACGCAGTGTCCTCAAATGTTCGTAGGGGGTGTCCTGAAGATGCTGTCCGTATTGTTCTGTGGCAAGCTGAATGTCTTCTAAGAACTCTCGCGGTGTCCTGAAATGTTCACAAATGAAGAAAATGGGGGTGTGTTCTAAGAACTCTCGCGGTGTCCTGAAATGTTCGCAAATAAACAAAACGGGGTGTTCTGAGGACGCTGTCCGTATTGTCCGTTGTCAAGTTGAAAGTGTTCCAAGAACTCTTGCGGTGTCCTGAAATGTTCATAGGTGGGTTCCTGAAGACGCTGTCCGTATTGTTCTCTGGAAAGCTGAATGTGTTCTAAGAACTCTCGAGGTGTCCTGAAATGTTTGCAGATAAACAAAATGGGGGTGTGTTCTAAGAACTCTCACGGTGTCCTGAAATGTTCGCAAATAAACAAAATGGGGGTGTTCTGAGGACGCTGTCCGTATTGTTCGTTGTCAAGTTGAAAGTGTTCTAAGAACTCTCGCGGTGTCCTGAAATGTTCGTAGCGGGTGTCCTGAAGACGCTGTCCGTATTGTTCTGTGGCAAGCTGAATGTGTTCTAAGAATTCTCGCGGTGTCCTGAAATGTTCGCAAATAAACAAAATGGGGGTATGTTCTAAGAACACACACGGTGTCCTGAAATGTTCGCATTATTCTATGGCAAGCTGAAAGTGTTCTAAGAACTCTCGCGGTGTCCTGAAATGTTCGCAAATATACAAAATTGGGGTGTTCTGAGGACGCTGTCCGTATTGTTCATTGTCAAATTTAAAGTGTTCTAAGAACTGTCGCGGTGTTCTGAAATGTTCGTAGGGGGTGTCCTGAAGACGCTGTTCGTATTGTTCGCTGTTAAATTGAAAGTGTTCTAAGAACACTGGTAATGTCCGCGGACATTAAAAGTTTCCATAGGCCATAGTTGAAATGTTTGAGTGTATGGGTGTGATATGCTGCGGTGGTTGTGGCCAGGGCATAGAGTGTTGGGTGCATGACCATTTGGGCATGCACCCAACACTCTATGCCCTGGCCACAACCACTGCAGCATATCACAGTTATAGTTGCTTATAACTTTGGGTCAAAAACAAATGTATAAGGAACAAAGTTATAAGATATTATGGGTGTGATATGCTGCGATGGTTGTGGCCATGGCATAGAGTGTATAATATACTTACTGTTTGGTTTAGTAACTGGAGTAAATGTATTACTTGTCGTCTGTGATAAAAGAAAATAGCATGTTAGTATTAATATTTTGTAATGACTTATTACATTGTATAATCAACATTTTTTTGGACCCTCATATTTAGTAGATTACAAACCATAGTACTGTGCAATTTGCTCAGTTTCTGTGTTTGTTGCTAAAATCATTGGGTCTGTGGGAAAAAAAAATCCATGTTGGATTAAAAAAAAAACCTTTTTCTGTTATGTCACAGTTTATTTGTTTGTTTGTTTTAAGTGTTCACTTGTTGCTTCTGGCTAATGGTTTATATATTGGGTTGTTGCATTTTTTTTGGAGCAGTAACATATTATTTATTTGTTTGGATATTATAAAATTTTGGAGCAGTTAGATACCAGTAGGCATATTCCAACTGTCTATTTATTGATGTATTTCAGTGGTATTGATTTATTTGTTTGGATATTTTTAAATTTTGGGACAGTTAGTAACCAACTGGCATATTCATACTGTTATTTTTGCTCTAATCTAGTGATATTCATTTATCTGATTAGTTGTTGTAGAATCTTTGGACAGTTATATAGCTTTTGGAATATTGTAACCGTTTATATTATTTTACTACAAGTTTAGTTAAGGTTTAAGAACAATTTATTTATCAAATTTTGGTTTTAAGAACATTAAATAAGCGTTTGTAAGATTTGCTGATAATCTCTGCTTGAGAGTAATGGTACTATCATTACATTCAAACCATCCACATTTCTTTTTTGTATATGCAGTGTAGTGACCTGCATTGGTTGTGGCTCCTGCGTGGTAGATTATACCTATTGTTGTGAAGGTTTTCTTGCCAAGTGATATTTGACAATGTGTGAATCCAGTCAGCTTGCAGTTGTTTTTGGTACCATCTGCATTGTAATGTAGAAACATTAGTATTACATATTTACTATGTGTTTGTATTACTAATGTGGAGCGATTATCTGAATTGCAGGTAGAACATATTCTACCATGGTTTGCATTTTGTACAAGTTACTGAAATGGAATGGATTCACAATTAGGTATTGATATATATACGAAGCGTTCATTGGGGATTTCTTCTTGTGTCACATTGTTGCAGAGAGTGCATGTATGTTTCCACATGTATGAAATCTGGAAGATTTCATTTATAGGGATGTTTTTGTTTTCTAGTACTTGTAGTAAGTACATTAGAAATTCTTGTGGATCTTCCTGTGAGTTTATAGTGAATTTAACCATTCCAGCACAGTAGTCCAATTCTTGTCTTATTCCATAAACACTTTATGTGTTATCAGGATTGTTTGCTGCATTTCTGTGAAGTACTAACATTTGCAAACACAATTGGTCTGTACTGTGTTAGTAAATGTTGTCAATAATTGGTGGTAATTGAAATAGAATATTCATTGCTACATTTGCGTAGCAACTTACACCAACTATATTTGAGAGTTTAAATGGACGAGGTAGTTCTGTATCTGACTGTTTGTTTTGGAGTTTCACTTCCTTCTTTGAAGAAGTACCTGGTTTATTTTCCCTAATTGATTCTTTTTTGCTTGTGGTATTTGATGAAGTATTAGTTTCTTTTATTCTCTTTGGAGGATTTGCATTGACATCCTGTTGCATTTCTGTTTCATTTATTTTTCTTTTATAATGTTTTACTTTTTGTGGAACAGAATATGCGTTTAGATGGGGGGTGTATAGTGAGCGAAGTCTATTGTATTCTAAAATGGAAGGAATATCAGCGTTTACTTGAATCAAAGTTGATTAGAATTAGTCTGTCAAGTGTACGTACGCGTGATAGTGCTACGTAGCTAGACTGTGTTACCAATATCTATCATTGCTTTGTCTAGGGTAAGACCTTGTGATTTATGAATTGTGACTGCGTATGCAAGAGTTAGAGAAAATTGTTCTCTGCGTACATACATGTCTTTGAAGAGAAGGAATCGAGCTTTTGAGCGTCCTATCCTTCTTTTGTTGTGCCAGGAGAGAGTTTCTCAGATACTCTTTTTGTTGAGAGAACAACAGATAGCTATGGCTGTGTGTTTCAGAAAACAGATTGTTTGGATTTTGGGAGATTCATGCATACATTTGTTGAAGGTGCATGCAGAAAGCTGTGGAGTAGCTGTAGATGTTGGATTTCCACATGTGGAAGTACACTGGCATGGAGTATGTGGAATGAAGTGGTTGGACTTGCTACCTCTTTGTGCTACTTTGGAGACAGAGTAACATCCAGACATAATTGTAATTCATTGTGGAGGGAATAGTTTAGGACGTGTCTGGAATTTCTTTGCAATTTTCTATGAAGGATCCTTGGGAAGGTCATTGACATGTTTCCTAATTCTCAAGTAATATTTTACGGATTGCACAGGGACAAATGAGGCTTTGTCCTTCTTCATTTGGTCCACGAATGGAAAAAGCAAGGCACAATGTTAATAAGGCTGTTTGTGCCTTTCTAAGAGATTTTGGCATGTCCAATTCTCATAATGAAAATATTATGTTTCGTAGTACATACATTTTTCGCAGAGATGGAGTCCATCTTACTTATGCTGGCAATCAGATTTTTTATGACAAATATACAAAATGCATTACGACCTTTTTTAGATTAACAGCATCTATTTTGAAGTATGTGTTAATATTTATAATTTTTGACATACAAACACCTCCCAAAGGCTCTTTTAAGAGCCACCACTTCCTACCAGAGAAAATTGCAATGGTTATGATAGGGTACCAACCAGGGGCGTTGCTAGGGGGGGGCTAAGAAGGCTATAGCCCCTGATCTTTTGGTTGTAGCACCGGATAGAATCTCAGGAGCTACAGCCAAAAGACTAGCTAGCCCCCAGTCCCAACAGTTCCGACATCAGCGTAGCCCCGGGTCTTTTCCCGACCTAGCAACTCACCTGGTACCAACCCAATTTTTTTGATGTCTGCGAACTGTCCGTGGACTTCTCAAAAATACAAAGGGCCCTGCTTCATTTATTTTCACTTCTATTTTTTAACTGTGAAAGGCGGCTCTGAAAAGAGCCTTATTTTATTTTGATTTTTGTAATTTTGTATTTTTTTTTTTTTTTTTAGACACGGCACACTAGGAGAGGAGGAGAAAGGAGGGTAAAGGGGGGGGCACCATCCATATGGATAAGAAAGGGCGAGCTGAGAGAGGAAGATGTAGAGTGGGTTTAATTTGGGTAGTGAGCAGGTCTTCTCATGCTCTGAGACGATAGTCTCAAAAGCACTCCGAAGTCGCTCCCCCCTGCAGAGTACTGTGTCACAGTACATACAACTGTGACCCTCGAAAGGTAAGGGTCATCAGAATTCTGTATGGCCTGTGAGGCAGCTTGAGGAAGACGCTGTCCCAGACATGTGGTCCTTGTGGTGACAGGATCAGAAACGGAGGATGAAGTAGAGGAAATTAACCTACTATGTTCTTCGCAAGGTACAACCTTGCAAATAGCCCCAGAGTGAAAGGACCTCAGGTGTCGCTTCATGGTCATGTCCCAAAGCTGTATGGAATGTAACCGCAACACCCAAGACTCACGTCTAGTGCGGGTAGTAGGGATTTCCTCTACCTCATTCTCGTCATCCTCTTCTTCCTCCTCTGCATCCTCACTCCTGTTCCCCTCTTCAGGACCTTGGGAAGGTGGTGGTGGTGGAGGGGGTGGGGGTGGTGCTGAACCAGGTGCAGCACCAGGTGGCAGTTCTGCCACTAGGGATGCCATCTCGATGCTGTAATCAGCAAGTTGCACGAGAAATAGATGTCATCAATGGCATTTGTGATGTCATCTTTGATGTCCTGGGTGTTAGGTTTAGCAGATCACGGTGGTGGCGCGAGTTATGGTTGCTTATCTTGCCATAACTGGCGAATTTAAAGGTTTTTTGGTTTTACTTGGAACCATAACGTCCCTTTAACAAAATGTTTTCACTGAATATATATATATACATTACATGGCCACAGTAGTGGCCATGTAGTTATGGTTAAGTTGCTGTTTCCATAGGAAGAGCACTTTTTTTGGGCGGCTTATAACTTCGCTCCCCCTGGACGAATCCTCACCAAATTTTGCAAAAAAAAAGTATATGGCCCACTCTGAATTTTATCGCATGGTTTGGTGAGGTTTCGTCCAGGAGAGGCAAAGTTATAGGGGGGGGGGGCCCAAAACTTATTTTTTTCCCATAGACATAATGGTAAAAAACTTTGCTCACGCCTACAGCCCAAACCGCTGGACGGATCTACACCAAAGTTGGAGCAGGAGCGGCGGCTTGGTCCCGAAAGCGTGCCTTTTTTTATTTTGGTGTAAATCCGTCCAGTAGTTTTTTTAAAAATGACAAAAATGTAAGTCAAAAAAATGTGTGATATCTGTCCGCGGACAGGATGGGGATTGGGCAAGCAGCTTGCGTGATGTGCGCGGACATCTGACGTGCTCTTCCATTGGCTGCGGTGAAGCGTGCAGTGCGTCTATTTTTAGAGATGCCCGCCATCTTAGTTTATCTCTGCATCAGGTCTGCGGAGGGCCGAAGACGGGATCTGCGGCTTGCACAGTAAGACACCAGCAGCCTTGCATGTCTCCCTCCTGTCCCCCCACACCCCGCTCATGTCCCGTTTGTGCTCGTGTTCCCCCCGCTCATGCCCCGTTTTGTGCCCATGTCCCCCCACCCCCCGCTCATGCCCTGTGTTGTGCCCGTGTCCTCCCCCACCCTCGCTCATGCCCTGTTTTATGCTGGTGTCCCCCGCACCCCCTGCTCATGCCCCGTTTGTGCTTGTGTCCTCCCCCACCCCCCGCTCATGCCCCGTGTTGTGCCCGGGTCCTCCCCCACCCCCCGCTCATACCCCTTGTTGTGCTTGTGGCCCCCCAACCCCGCTCATGCCCTGTGTTGTGCCCGTGTCCCCCCCACCCCCCGCTAATGCCCCGTGTTGTGCCTGTGTTCTCCCCCACCCCCCCGCTCATGCCCCGTGTTGTGCTCATGTCCCCCACTCCCTCTCATGCCCCGTGTTCTGCTCGTGTCCCACCCACTCCCCGCTCATGTCCCTTGTTGTGCTCGTGTCCCCCATCCCCCGCTCATGCCCTGTGTTATGCTCGTGTCCTCCCCCACACCCTGCTCATGCCCCTTGCTGTGCTCATGTCCCCCCAAACCCCGCTCATGCCCTGTTTGTGCTTGTGTCCCCCCCACCCTCCGCTCATGCCTCTTGTTGTGCTCGTGTCCTCCCCCACCCCCGCTCATGCCCCATTTGTGTGCGTGTCCTCCCCCATCCCCCACTCATGCCCCGTGTTGTGCCCGTGTCCTCCCCCCCCGCACATGCCCCGTTTTATGCTTGTGTCCCCCCCCACTCCTCGCTCATGCCCGTTTTATGCTTGTGTCCCCCCCAACCCCCGCTCATGCCCTGTGTAGTGCTGGTGTCCCCACCACCACCCGCTCATGCACCTTGTTGTGCTCGTGTCCCCCCATCCCCCGCTCATGCCCCTTGTTGTGCCCGTGTCCTCCCCCACCCCCCACTTATGCTCCATGTTGTGCTTGTGTCCCCACCACTCCCCGCTCATGCCCCGTGTTGTGCTCATGTCCCTCCCACCCCCCGCTCATGCCCCATGTTGTGCTCGTGTCCCCCCGACTCCCTGCTCATGCCCCTTGTTGTGCTCGTGTCCCCCCACCCTCCACTCATGCCCTGTGTTGTGCCTGTGTCCTCCCCCACCCCCTGCTCTTGTCCCGTGTTGTTCTTGTGTCCCCCCCACCCTCCCGCTCATGTCCCTTGTTGTGCCCGTGTCCCCCCCCGCTCATGCCCGGTGTTGTGCTTGTGTCCCCCCATCCCCCGCTCATGCCCCTTGTTGTGCCCGTGTCCCCTCCCACCCCCCGCTCATGCTCCGTGTTGTGCTTGTGTCCCCCCTACTCCCCGCTCATGCCCCGTGTTGTGCTCATGTCCCTCCCACTCCCACCCCCCGCTCATGCCCCGTGTTGTACTCGTGTCCCCCCACTCCCCGCTCATGCCCCTTGTTGTGCCCGTGGTCCCCCAGCCCCCGCTCATGCCCCATGTTGTGCTCGTGTCTCCCCCACCCCCGCTCATGCCCCTTGTTGTGCTTGTGTCCCCCCACCCCCCGCTCATGCCCCTTGTTGTGCCCGTATGCCCCCACCCCCCGCTCATGCCCCGTGTTGTGCTCATGTTCCCCCACCCCCCGCTTATGCCCCTTGTTGTGCTCACGTCCTCCCCCACCCCCCGCTCATGCCCCGTGTTGTGCCCGTGTCCTCCCCACCCCCTCTCATGCCCTGTGTTGTGCCTGTGTCCCCATCCCCTGCTCATGCCCCATGTTGTGCTCGTGTCTCCCCCACCCCTGCTCATGCCCCGTGTCTTCCTGCCATTCCCCCCATCCCCGGCTCATGCCACGTGTCTTCCTCCTGACCCTCCCACCCCCCGCTCATGCCTGTGTCTCCCTCCTGTCCCTCCCACCCCCGCTAATGCCCCGTGTCTTTCTCCCGTACCCCCCACCCCTATTCATGCCCGTGTCTCCCTCCTGACCCTCTCACCCCCCGCTCATGCCCGTGTCTTTCTCCCATCCCCCCCACCTCCTACTCATGCCCTATGTCTCCCTCCTGTACCCCCGCTCATGGTCTTCCTCCCATCCCCTCCACCCCCGCTCATGCCCCGTCTCTCCCTCCTGTACCCCTCCACCCCCCGCTCATGCCCTGTGTCTTTCTCCTGTCTCCCCAACCCCCGCTTATGCCCCGTGTCTTCTTCTTGTTCCCCCCACCCCCCATGCATGCCCTGTGTCTCCCTCCTGTCGCCCCACCCCCGTGTCTCCCTCCTGTCCCCCCACCCCTGTGTCTCCCTCCTGTTCCCCACCCCCTGCTCATGCCCCATGTCTCCCTCCTGTCCCCCCACCCCCGCTCATACCCCGTGTCTCCCTCCTGTCCCCCCACCCCCCGCTCATGCCCCGTGTTCCCCTCCTGTCCCTCCCACCCCCGATCATGCCCCATGTCTCCCTCCTGTACCCCCCACCCCCACTCATGTCCCATGTCTCCCCTGTTCCCAGCCACCCCCCACTCATGCCCCGTGTCTCCCTCCTGTACCCCCCAACCCCCGCTTATGCCCTGTGTCTTCTTCCAGTTCCCCCCACCCCCCGCTGCTGCCCCGTGTCTTCCTCCCGTTCCCCCCACCCCCCACTCAAGCCCTGTGCCTTTCTCCCGTCCCCCCACCCGCTGCTCATGCCCTGTGTCTTCCTCCCGTTCCCCCCACCCCCGCTCATGCCCCGTGTCTTTCTCCCATCCCCCGCTCATGTCCCGTGTCTCCCTCCTGTCCCTCCCACCCCCGCTCATGCCCGTGTCTTTCTCCCGTTCCCCCCACCCCTGCTCATGCCCCGTGTCCCTCTCCTGTTGCCCCCCACTTCCTGCTCATGCCCCGTGTCTCTCTCCTGTTGCCCCCCACCCCCTGCTCATGCCCCGTGTTTCTCTCCTGTTCCCCCCACCCCCCGCTCATGCCCCGTGTCTCCCTCCTGTACACCCCACCCCCCGCTCATGCCCTGTGTCTTCCTCCTGTCCCTCGGCCCCCATGTCTCCCTCCTGTCCCCCATCCCCCGCTCATGCCCCGTGTCTCCCTCCTGTCCCCCCCAACCCCCGCTCATGCCCCGTGTATCCCTCCTGTCCCTCCCAACCCCAGCTCATGCCCGGTGTCTCCCTCCTGTACCCACCCACCCCCGCTCATGCCCTGTGTCTCCCTCCTGTACCCCCCCACCCTCCGCTCATGCCCCGTGTCTTTCTCCCGTCCCCCCAACCCCCGCTCATGCCTCGTGTCTTCCTTCCGTTCCCCCCACCCCCCGGTCATGCCCTGTGTCTTCCTCCCATTCCCCCACCCCTCGCTCATGTCCTGTGTCTTTCTCCTTTCCCCCCACCCCCTGCTCATGCCCCGTGTCTTCCTCCCGTTCCCCCCACCCCCCGCTCATGCCCCGTGTCTTTCTCCGGTCCCCCCACCCCCTGCTCATGTCCTGTGTCTCCCTCCTGTCGCTCCCACCCTGCTCATGCGCCGTGTCTTCCTCCCGTTTCCCCCACCTCCCGCTCATGCCCCGTGTCTCTCTCCTGTTGCCTCCCACCCCGCTCATGCCCCGTGTCTCTCTCCTGTTGCCCCCCACCCCCTGCTCATGCCCCATGTTTCTCTCCTGTTCCCAGGGGCGTAGGAGACACATCAAATCTGGGGGGGACAGGGGACATCTTGGGGACTTTGCTTTATTTATTTATTTATTTATTTATTTATTTATTTATTTATTGTGTTTTAGTCAAAGAACTCGACTTTTCACAAAATTAGAATTAAAATAGCAGTACGTATTAAATTACAAATATCACTGTATAAAACAAGAGAAAAGAAGAAAAGAAAACAGAAGAAAATTAAAGGATGCAGCAGCAAAAAAACATGTCTTTGTATGTTGCATTTCTGGAATTTTCATCTGACTATGAGCTCATGGTAAGAGAGAGGAAATAGCAATTACTTCTGTGGGCCACAGCTAGGACGCCAGCTCGTTAAGAGGCAGATCACCTGTAAGTGGACTCCTGCCAAATAAAGGAGTTGAAGTCTTTTCTATCAACTGCAAGTTGCTACATTTTTTGTGTGGGTCAAGGAGACGTGTGTCTCTTGGAATGGAAAGATGGGGGTTTCAAAGAAAGAGGAAATCTTGTTTGTACCTCTGAGTAAGCCCTGTTATGGGAGTAGAGGGACCAAGTGTGTGATGTTGCTGCTTTGACTGTCCTCTGGGGGTGGGGGGGTACAGCAAACAAGGAGGATGAACGATCGCAAGCCCACCCCCTTATAAGCACTCACCAGGTCCGCGGCGGATGTGTCTGACCCGGGGGATGCCTAGTTGGTGGGGTGTATGTGGACCCAGGGGGTGGCCAGATGGGCAGCCCGCTATGTGGGCTGCCCCTCTAGCGTCCCTGCGAGGGCTGGGCCAGCCTCTCACGATGAGTCTGGTCCCTCTTATTCCATCTCATGCTGGCTTCAGAGCCTAGCTTTTCTTTGCCTTTGTTATTCTGAATGCAGAGCTGGACTCTGTTCCTTTTTCGTTTAACATTTGCTGCAAAGCCTGATCTATTTGATTCTCTCATATGTTACTAGGACGGTAGAGCATGGGTCCTCTGCCCTGTTACATTATTCAAAGAGCCCCTTTGGCCTTTCTTTGCCTCTCCCTTGTCTCACTGCTTGCTTGCTTAATACATATCCCCTTGCTTGAACACTGAATATATTCTACCTAACACCTCAAAGGCAGCTGCAGTCTGTCTTAACTTCTATTTGTTCAGTGTCTTGAATTGGCCTCTTATTTCCGCTTTTCTGTCTGCAGGGGAAAGGCATTTGCCAGTCACTGCCAAGATGGTTCTATCTGGCCATAAGAGGGCAACAGCTATCCAATATTGGAAGAACATGGGTATATTATGCCAGAGGCTGGCAACTGCCTTCCTAATGCCTACACAAGAGACACAACTCTTGCCTTTGTTTCTAACAGTAATTCAGTGGATGAAGAAACGCGAGAGCACACATATTGCTTATAAAGAAAGGGGATGATGTCACGCTTGGTTAAGACATTTTGATCACGCCAGGAGCTAATTTTCAGCTGCAATTAAGCGATCACCTTTTAGACTTCTGGCTTCAAATAACGTTAGTATCACCGGAAAGCACAGAGGTTGCTCAACAGGGTTCCTGGAGCACGAGGGGTACCCGACTCGTGAGCGTGGATGATTAGAGGGCATTCTTGCCCTGTTTTGGAGCCTGGCCCCTACTGCCATGATGGGGGGAGGGGCCTATTACTTTTGGTTGTACGTACGCTTTGAGGGTGGGCAGACATTGCCTCCTGCTTTAGCCCACTATCAGTGCTGCTTTGCAACTTTATCACACATACCTGTCAGGTGGCATGTAACTCAATGCTACTAATGTTATCAGCCTCAGAAGTCTGTAATCCTTTACCAGATCAACTAGGGTACAGGCTTGCCACCTAAGACTTACCCATGTCTGAGTCGGCATCTGTCGCCCTGTGGGGAAGACACACACAGAAAGAGCAGGGCACAGTCGCATGTGGGTTTTTCACACTTCTTCCTCTCGGTGGGCACAATTCACTGCGCAGAGAAAGTGGCACATGCTAGGCAACATTTTCCCATTTTGAAAATGTCACCCAAAGAGCGAAATTGGCCATTTGAAATACCTCTGTCGACTTATTATTGCGCAATCCACACTGATGGGTTTCAGCACCTGCTTAACGCGAGATGGCAATTAAGGGCATTTGCCAACGCACTCAAGAAGCACAAGACGCCCTCTTACCAGCGACATGCCATGCTCACTCATTCTGATCACGAATTGGCATTTATCTGGGGTCATGTTAAATGTATTTATTTATTTATTACATGTGTAGCATCACACAAAACCCCCAAGCATCAAGGCGCAAAGTAATCTGCATGGAGTGGACCACTTCCATTGGCGCACATTTTTACTTTTCCGCCACAAAATTGAAGATTTCCACGCAAAAGGCAGGTGAAATCACATTGCTTTTCCACTTTGGAAGAGTGTAAATACATCACGCAATTAGCGATTGCTGGCGGAATCGACAATGGCTTCCTCTGGACTCTGCCCGCTTTTACCAGGTTTCATTTCCAAGCAGATCCCAGAGGAATCCCTTTGCTTATTTCCAGCATGAGAATCCATGCTGGCAGTAAGGCCGCATTTGTCTGGTGGAGCGGGAAATACAGGGGGTCCTGGTGTGTCCACTCAGCTCCCGAACTCCACCCAGAAAATGCACGAAAATCTGGCCAATTAGAAAAAGCACAGTAATAGTGTTTTCCACCACTTTTTCTGAACCAATTGTCCTGGAAAATGCTGTGTTGCATCGGAAGCTGAATGCATTCACTCTGCCTATTATCCCACCAGAAGATTAAGCCAGGTGCTGAACACAGGTGTTACATATTCCTGTGCACAATCTGCATTTGGAGAATTAACTAACTGAGCTACCTTACAAATGATATCTCCTCTGGGGCTTTACCGTCTTAACCCCTTAAATGCCATGGGTATTTCCCCCCAGTGCCAAGGCCTTTTTTGGTGACTTCGGTATGTCGCCATTCAATTCCTTGTAACTTCTGTGTTACATGAGATATCTCGGCCAAAGTTGGCCCCTTTTCTCCCCACATGTAGGCGGTCATAACGCCAACCAGGAATCCTAGTTTGCTGTAGGGGGGTGAGAGAAAATAAGCAAAAAAGGAGAACATGTGTGTTTTTTTCAGAAAATGCCAATAAAATGTTGTACGAAGAAGCCTGTGGTGTTTTCCTTGTAAGAGCTACCAACACATGGTTTGCTGTGATGGATTCGCCATTTTCCAGGCTTTCAAGAACAGGTTGAGTGGAAACCAAAATAACATATTTTGATATACTAATCAGCCGTTTTGTGAGAGGTAGGCAATTTTGGCGTTTTTTGTCCAATAGGACATGCATGGACGGAATGGAAGAAAAGGGTAGGAAAGCTGAATGGGAAGCCAGAAAGGCATACATTTCTGAAAGGTAGATAATATTCCAAGTTTAGGAAGGGGTGATTTGCACAGGTCAAGCAACAACTATGTAGGGAAAGATTCCATAGTGTTGGGGGGAAATCGGGAAAATGACAGAAAAAAACCCCACAATTTCCGCACATTTCACTCTGGTCACCCACCGAACACACAGCCAACAACACATGGCCTACCTTCCCACATTCCCACAAGTTTCCTGATGAAAACGTTACCTTACATGTGTGGGTGCACCTACCTGGGTGCAAAGGGAAAAGGCTAACCCACTAATAACCCCAAGCCTTTCGGCAAAGCAGATTTTGCTCATGTGGACAACCTACAGATTTGGGCCTAGGGTGTCGAAGCCACCAAGGAAAACAGAGAACCCCATGCATTTCCGAAAAGAAGACACCTGTGGGCACACCCCTTTCCACTAAAAACATCCATGGTGGTTTTGTGACCCCCACACCCACCCAAAACACGTTATCATTTTTAAAAAAAAAATGTTTTTGTTTTGCCTCTTTCCTAGGGGAAGATTGTGCTAGCAATCTGCCCCCAGGGAGGGCTACATGAGATGCCCCCAGTCATTTTGGGTGGGAGGCAGAGGGCCACCCCCGTTTCCACTAAAAACATCGATGGTGGTTCAATGGCCCCCCACACCCACCCAAAACAAGTTATAATTTGTTTTATTTTTGTTTTGCCCCTTTCCTAGGGGCAGATGGGCACATGTGTGTGACCATCTGCCCCCAGGGGGGTGGCAAAACGTACTGCCACAGGCTTTGGGGGTGGCTCTGCCAATATTTGCACTTGCCTCCCCCCCACCCCAAATGTATGGGGCATCTCATGTACCCCTTCCTAGGGACAGAAACCTGCCGCCAGGGAGGGCTACATGATGTGCCCCCTCATCCTCTTAGGGTGGGGGGAGGGACACCCCCCTTTCAAACACAAAAATCCTGGTGGTCTAGTGGGACCACCCCTCACCCCTCCACCTCCCGCCACCACCCAAAACAATGTATAATATATTTATTTTTGTTTTGCCCTTCCATAGGGGCAGATGAGCACATGTGTGTGGCCATCTGCCCCCAGGGGCGGGGGTCAAAACGTACTTTCCCAGGCTTTGGGAGGGGTGGCTCTGTCAATATTTCCAGTGGCCTCTCCCCCCCATCCCAAATGGATGGAGGGCATCTCATGTACCCCTTCCTAGGGGCAGAAATCTGCCCCCAGGGAAGGCTACATAAGGTGTCCCATCCACGTAGGGTGGCGGGAGAGGGCCACCACCCTTTCAAACACAAAAAATCCTGGTGGTCTAGTGGAAAAAAAATTATAATATATATATATTTTTGTTTTGCCCCTTCCCTAGGGGCAGATGGCACATGTGTGTGACCATCTGCCCTCAGGGGGGTGGCAAAACGTACTGCCCCAGGCTTGGGGGGTGGCTCTGCCAATATTTGCAGTGGCCTCTCTCCTCACCCCAAATGGATGGGGTCATCTCATGTACCCCTTCCTAGGGGCAGACATCTGCCGCCAGGGAGGGCTACATAAGGTGCCCCCTCATCCACTTAGGGTGGGGGGAGGGCCGTCCCCCTTTCAAACACAATAAATCCTGGTGGTCTAGTGGGCCCCCCCTGACCCCTCCACCCACACCCAAAACAAGTTATAATATATATATATATATATTTTTGGTTTGCCCTTCCCTAGGGACAGATGGGCACATGTGTGTGGCCATCTGCCCCCGGGGGGGGGGGCTCAAAACGTACTGCCCCAAGCTTGGGAGGGGTGGCTCTGCCAATATTTGCAGTGGCCTCTCCCTCCACCCCAAATGGATGGAGGGCATCTCATGAACCCCTTCCTAGGGGCAGAAATCTGCCCCCAGGGAGGGCTACATAAGGTGCCCCCATCCACTTAGGGTGGGGGGAGAGGGCCACCCCCTTACAAAAATCCCTGGGGGCTAGTGGTCCCACCCATACCCACCCCACCCAAAACTACGTTGTTTTAAAAAATAATCGTTTTTTTTGTTTGCCCCCCTTCCCTGGGGGGCAGATGATCACCCATCTGCCCCCAGGGTATTAACCACATGCTTTGGGGGCCAGGGGGGAGAGGGCAGCTTACATAGTAAGCAGCCCCTCCCCCCACTTCAAAAACAGATCCATGCAGAACACACCAAACACATATTCTGGGGGGGATAAATGACATTACATCTCCCCACTTAAAATTGTGGGGGGGATTTGTCCCCCCTGTCCCCCCATGTACTACGCCCATGTCTGTTCCCCAGACCCCCGGCTCATGCCCCGTGTCTCCCTCCTGTACCGCCCAACCCCCGCTTATGCCCCGTGTCTTCCTCGTGTTCCCCTCACCCCCCACTCATGCCCCGTGTCTCTTTCCTGTTCCCCCCACCCCTCGCTCATGCCCCGTGTCTCTCTCCTGGTCACTCCCACCCCCTGCCGATGCTGTTGTGTTCTCTTTATACACCCCGCCTTCCCTTTCCATGGTGTCCATCTTGGTAAAAGATTTTCCTTCCTACACCAGTACGCCGCAGGCGTACCGGTTTGGGAAGAACAATCTTTTTTTTACCAACCCGGGTTCCCACTTTGAGAACCTAGGATGCTAGTGGTCTTCATCCATTGAAAAAGGCGTTATGGTTATGTTGCACTAATAAAAACCTATGAAATTCAAAGAAAAAACTTTGTTAAAGGGACGTTATGGTTAAGTTGCACTAGTAAAAACCTATGAAATTCAATGAAAAAACTTTGTTAAAGGGACATTATGGTTAAGTTGCACTACTAAAAACCTATGAAATTCAGTGAAAAAACTTTGTTAAAGAGACGCTTTGGTTCCAAGTAAAACTGAAAAACCCCTGAAATTCGCCAGTTATGGTAAGCTAAGCAACCATAACTCGCGCCATCATGGTGCACTGCTAAGACTAACACCCAGGACATCAAAGATGACATCACAAATGTCATTGATGACATCACTGATGACATCACATGTCTGGCTCACTCTTTTTACCTTTACTGATATATCTAGGCCAGTAACAGTCAGGAACTAAAAATTCTAAAAGGTACTATATTTGTAGACTTATACTTCAAATATGTAATTACAGTAATTCACTTAGTGTCCACTCACAGCACATGAAACATATACAAAGGCAAAAACACAGACTTGGAAAAGCAATGCTTTCTATGTATGAAGATGAGTAGTAAGGTTATCAACACTGCCTTATAGTTCTGTTGTTTTTTTATTACTGTACTTTCCCTGGATATGGTCATATTTGTACACATTGCACTTACACTACTTTCCTTAGGGCCTAGTCACAATATGTGATAGTTATACATAGGGAAGTAGTAGCTTTGAAGCACAGCAATCAATTATGTGCATGAAGATAATCAGTTAGTTAGTTGAATTACTGTAATTACATATTTGAAGTATATGTCTACAAATATAGTACCTTTTAGAATTGTTAGTTCCTGACTGTTACTGGCCTATATATATCAGTAAAGGTAAAAAGAGTGAGCCAGACATGTGATGTCATCTTTGATGTCCTGGGTGTTAGTCTTAGCAGTGCACCATGGTGGCGCGAGTTATGGTTGCTTAGCTTACCATAACTGCCAAATTTCAGGGGTTTTTCAGTTTTACTTGGAACGATAACGTCCCTTTAACAAAGTTTTTTCACTGAATTTCATAGGTTTTAAGTAGCGCAACTTAACCATAACGTTCCTCTAACAAAGTTTTTACATTGATATATATATATATTAGATGGCCATGGTAGTGGCCATGTAGTTATGGTTAAGTTGTTGTTTCTATAGGAAGAACACTTTTTGGGCAGCTTATAACTTCGCTCCCCCTGGACGAATTCTCACCAAACGTTGCAGAAAAAGTATATAGCCCACTCTGAATTCTTTTGCAAAGTTTGGTGAGGATTCGTCCAGGGGGGGCAAAGTTATAAGGGGGGGTCCCAAATATTTGCTCGCACCTACAGCCCAAACCGCTGGACGGATTTTCACAAATTTGGACCAGGAGTAGCGGCTTGGTCCTGAAGGCGTGCTTTTGCAAATTTGGTGAAAATCCATCCAGTAGTTTTTTTTAAAATGACCAAAAATTAGGTTAAAAAAAATGTGTGATATCTGTGTTCGGTCCGCGGACACACTTCCCTGTTCGGTCCACGGACAGTGTCCTGATTGGCCAATCAGTTTACGTCATGCCCGCGACATGCAACGTGTTCCCTGATTGGACGGCGTAGAGCGTGAAGCGCGTCAGATTTTCGGTAGTGCCCACCATCTTGGATTCGCAGACGTCCGCAGACAGCACGGTGAAACTTGGTTGAAAAATTGTATTTAGTAGAGTGTGTTGGTGTGTAAGAGTGTTTGGGGAGGGTGGAAGAGTATGAAATGGGTTAAATGTTATATTTTTTATGTGTTCCGTTTGTCTGCGGACAACACGGCTGTTCTGAAATGTTCTAAATAAACTAAAGGGGGGTGTTCTGAGGACGCAATATGTGTTTGTGTTGTTCGCAAGCCAGCTGAAAGTGTTCTAAGAACACTGGCGGTGTCCTGAAATGTCCTTAAGTAAAGAAGTTGAGGGTGTCCTGAGGACGCTGTCCGTATTGTTCACTGGGAAGTTGAAAGTGTTCTAAGAACACTCGCGGTGTCCTGAAATGTTCCTAAATAAACAAAATGGGGGCGTCCAGAGGACGCTGTCCGTGTTGTTAGCTGGCAAGTTGAAAGTGTTCTAAGAACACTCGCGGTGTCCTGAAATGTTCGTGAATAAACAAAATGGGGATGTCCTGAGGACGCTGTCCGTATTGTTCGCTGGCAAGTTGAAAGTGTTCTAAGAACACTTGTGATGTCCTGAAATGTTCGTAAATAAACAAAATGGGGGTGTCCTGAGGACGCTGTCCTTATTGTTCGCTGGCAAGTTGAAAGTGTTCTAAAAACACTCGCGGTGTCCTGAAATGTTCGTAAATAAACAAAATGGGGGTGTCCTGAGGAGGCTTTCCGTATTGTTCCCTGGCAAGTTGAAAGTGTTCTAAGAACACTCGCGGTGTCCTGAAATGTTCGTAAATAAACAAAATGGGGGTTTCCTGAGGACGCTGTCTGTATTGTTCGCTGGCAACTTGAAAGTGTTCTAAGAACACTCGCGGTGTCCTGAAATGTTCGTAAATAAACAAAATGGGGGTGTCCTGAGGAGGCTGTCCGTATTGTTCACTGGCAAGTTGAAAGTGTTCTAAGAACACTCGCGGTGTCCTGAAATGTTCGTAAATAAACAAAATGAGGGTGTCCTGAGGACGCTGTCCGTATTGTTAGATGGCAAGTTGAAAGTGTTCTAAGAACACTTGCGGTGTCCTGAAATGTTTGTAAATAACCAAAATGGGGGAGTCCTGAGGACGCTGTCCATATTGTTCGCTGGCAAGTTGAAAGTGTTCTAAGAACACTCGCGGTGTCCTGAAATGTTCGTAAATAAACAAAATGGGGGTGTCCTGAGGACGCTGTCCTTATTGTTCGTTGGCAACTTGAAAGTGTTCTAAGAGCACTCGCGGTGTCCTGAAATGTTCATAAATAAACAAAATGGGGGTGTCCTGAGGACGCTGTCCGTATTGTTCGCTGGCAAGTTGAAAGTGTTCTAAGAACACTCATGGTGTCCTGAAATGTTCGTAAATAAACAAAATGGGGGTTTCCTGAGGACGCTATCTGTATTGTTCGCTGGCAACTTGAAAGTGTTCTAAGAACACTCGCGGTGTCCTGAAATGTTCGTAAATAAACAAAATGGGGCTGTCCTGAGCACGCTGTCGGTATTGTTCGCTGGCAAGTTGGAAGTGTTCTAAGAACACTCGCGGTGTCCTGAAATGTTTGTAAATAAACAAAATGGGGGTGTCCTGAGGACGCTGTCCGTATTGTTTGCAGGCAACTTGAAAGTGTTCTAAGAACACTCGTGGTGTCCTGAAATGTTTGTAAATAAACAAAATGGGGGTATCCTGAGGCCGCTGTCTGTATTGTTCGCTGAGAACTTGAAAGTGTTCTAAGAACACTTGCGGTGTCCTGAAATTGTTCGTGAATAAACAAAATGGGGGTGTCCTGAGGACGCTGTCGGTATTGTTCGCTGGTAAATTGAAAGTGTTCTAAGAACAATCGCGGTGTCCTGAAATGTTCCTAAATAAACAAAATGGGGGCGTCCAGAGGACGCTGTCCGTGTTGTTAGCTGGCAAGTTGAAAGTGTTCTAAGAACACTCGCGGTGTCCTGAAATGTTCGTGAATAAACAAAATGGGGATGTCCTGAGGACGCTGTCCGTATTGTTCACTGGGAAGTTGAAAGTGTTCTAAGAACACTCGCGGTGTCCTGAAATGTTCCTAAATAAACAAAATGGGGGCGTCCAGAGGACGCTGTCCGTGTTGTTAGCTGGCAAGTTGAAAGTGTTCTAAGAACACTCGCGGTGTCCTGAAATGTTCGTGAATAAACAAAATGGGGATGTCCTGAGGACGCTGTCCGTATTGTTCGCTGGCAAGTTGAAAGTGTTCTAAGAACACTTGTGATGTCCTGAAATGTTCGTAAATAAACAAAATGGGGGTGTCCTGAGGACGCTGTCCTTATTGTTCGCTGGCAAGTTGAAAGTGTTCTAAAAACACTTGCGGTGTCCTGAAATGTTTGTAAATAAACAAAATGGGGGTGTCCTGAGGAGGCTTTCCGTATTGTTCCCTGGCAAGTTGAAAGTGTTCTAAGAACACTCGCGGTGTCCTGAAATGTTCGTAAATAAACAAAATGGGGGTTTCCTGAGGACGCTGTCTGTATTGTTCGCTGGCAACTTGAAAGTGTTCTAAGAACACTCGCGGTGTCCTGAAATGTTCGTAAATAAACAAAATGGGGGTGTCCTGAGGAGGCTGTCCGTATTGTTCACTGGCAAGTTGAAAGTGTTCTAAGAACACTCGCGGTGTCCTGAAATGTTCGTAAATAAACAAAATGAGGGTGTCCTGAGGACGCTGTCCGTATTGTTAGATGGCAAGTTGAAAGTGTTCTAAGAACACTTGCGGTGTCCTGAAATGTTCGTAAATAACCAAAATGGGGGAGTCCTGAGGACGCTGTCCATATTGTTCGCTGGCAAGTTGAAAGTGTTCTAAGAACACTCGCGGTGTCCTGAAATGTTCGTAAATAAACAAAATGGGGGTGTCCTGAGGACGCTGTCCTTATTGTTCGCTGGCAACTTGAAAGTGTTCTAAGAGCACTCGCGGTGTCCTGAAATGTTCATAAATAAACAAAATGGGGGTGTCCTGAGGACGCTGTCCGTATTGTTCGCTGGCAAGTTGAAAGTGTTCTAAGAACACTCATGGTGTCCTGAAATGTTCGTAAATAAACAAAATGGGGGTTTCCTGAGGACGCTGTCTGTATTGTTCGCTGGCAACTTGAAAGTGTTCTAAGAACACTCGCGGTGTCCTGAAATGTTCGTAAATAAACAAAATGGGGCTGTCCTGAGCACGCTGTCGGTATTGTTCGCTGGCAAGTTGGAAGTGTTCTAAGAACACTCGCGGTGTCCTGAAATGTTTGTAAATAAACAAAATGGGGGTGTCCTGAGGACGCTGTCCGTATTGTTTACAGGCAACTTGAAAGTGTTCTAAGAACACTCGTGGTGTCCTGAAATGTTTGTAAATAAACAAAATGGGGGTATCCTGAGGCCGCTGTCTGTATTGTTCGCTGAGAACTTGAAAGTGTTCTAAGAACACTCGCGGTGTCCTGAAATTGTTCGTGAATAAACAAAATGGGGGTGTCCTGAGGACGCTGTCGGTATTGTTCGCTGGTAAATTGAAAGTGTTCTAAGAACAATCGCGGTGTCCTGAAATGTTTGTAAATAAACAAAATGGAGGTGTCCTGAGGACGCTCTCTGTATTGTCCACTGGCAAGTTGATACTGTTCTAACAACACTCGCGGTGTCCTGAAATGTTTGTAAATAAACAAAAAGGGTGTGTCCTGAGGACGCTGTCCGTGTTGTTCACAATCAAGCTGAAACTGTTCTAAGAACACTTGCGATGTTCTGAAATGTTCATAAATAAACAAAATGGTGGTGTCCTGAGGACGCTGTCTGTATTGTTCGCTGGCAAATTGAAAGTGTTCTAAGAACACTCATTATGTCTGCGGACATTAAAAGTTCCCATAAGGCATAGTTAAAATGTTTGACTTTATGGGTGTGATATGCTGTGTTGGTTGTGGCCAGGGCATAAAGTCTTGGGAGCATGGCCATATGGACATGCACCCAAGACTTTATGCCCTGGCCACAACCAACGCAGCATATCACACTCATAGTGGCTTATGTTTGGGATCCAAAAACAAATTTATAAAGAACAAAGTTAAAAGCCACTATGGGTGTGATATGCTGCAATGGTTGTACTTATTACAATATACTTACTGTTTATTTTAGTAACTGGAGTACATGTATTTCTTGTTCATTTCTGTGATAAAAGAAAAGATCATGTTAGTATTGGTATTGTGTAACGACTTATAACATTGAATAATCAACATTTTTTTACCCTCATATTTAGTACATTACAAACCAGTGTACTGTGCAATTTGTTCAGTTTCTGTGTTTGTTGCTAAAATCATTGGGTCTGAGGGAGAAAATAAATTCATGTTGGATTAAAAAAAAACTTTTTTTTTTTATGCTACAGTCTATTTGTTTGTTTTCAGTGTTCACTTGTTGTTTCTGGCTAATGCTCTATATATTGGCTTGTTGCAGATTTTTGGAGCAGTTACATATCATTTATTTGTTTGGATATTTTAAAATTTTGTAGCAGTTAGATACCAGTTGGCGTATTGTAACTGTCTATTGTTTTTAATATATTTTAGTGGTATTGATTTATCTGTTTGGATATTGTAATATTTTGGGGCAGTTAGATAACAATCGGAGTATTGTAACTGTCTATTTTGTTATATAATTTAGTGGTACTGATTAATTAGTTTGGATATTATAACATTTTGGGTTAGTTAGATACCAGTTTGTGTATTCTAACTATCTATTTTTTGCTCTAATTTAGTGGCATTCATTTATCTGATTACTTGTTGAGAATCTTTGGGCAGTTAGATACCTGTTGGAATATTCTAACAGTTTATATTTGTTTACTACAAGTTTAGTTAAGGTTTAAGTACAGTTTAGTTCATACATTTTGGTTTTAAGAACATTAAATAAGCATTTGAAAGATTTGCTGGTAATCTCTGCTTTAGAGTAATGGTAATATCATTACATTCAAACCATCCACATTTCTTTTTTTATATATGCAGTGTAGTGACCTGAATTGGTTGTGGCTCCTGCGTTGTAGATTATACCTATTGTTGTGAAGGTTTTCTTACCAAGTGATACTTGACCATGTGTGAATCCAGTCAGCTTGCAGTTGTTTTTGGTACCATCTGCATTGTAACGTAGAAGCATTAGTATTACGTATTTACTATGTATTTGTATTAATAAAGTGGAGTGATTATCCGAATTGCAGGTAGTACATAATCTACCATGGGTTGCATTTTGTACAAGTTGCTGAAATGGAATGGATTCACAATTAGGTATTGATATATATACAAAGCGTTCATTGGGGATTTGTTCTTGTGTCACATTGTTCAAGAGAGTGCACATATGTCTGCACATGTATGAAATCTGGAAGATTTCATTTATAGGTATGTTTTTATTTCCCAGTACTTGTAGTCAGTACATTAGAAACTCTTGTGGATCTTCCTGTGAGATTATAGTGAATTTAACCATTCCAACACAGTAGTCCAATTGTTGTCTTATTCCATAAACACTATATGTGTTGTCAGGATTTATTGTTGCGTTTCTATGAAGTACTAACATTTGCATACACAATTGGTCTGTACCGTGTAAGTAAATGTTGTCAACAATTGGTGGCAATTGAAATAGAATATTCATTGCTACATTTGCGTAGGAACTTACTCCAACTATATTTGAGAGTATAAATGGACCAGGTAGTTCTGTATCTGATTGATTTTGTTTTAGTTTGTCTTCCTTCTTTGACAAAGTACCTGATTTACTTTCGCTAATTGGTTCTTTTATGTTTGTGGTACTTGATGAAGTTTTAGTTTCTTTTACTCTCTTTGGAGGATTTGCAGTGACATCCTGTTACATTTCTGTTTGATTTAGTTTCCTTTTACAACGTTTTACTTTATGTGGAACAGAATATGTGTTTAGATGGGGGTGTATAGTGAGCGAAGTCTATTGTATTCTAAAATGCAAGGAATATCAGTGTTTACTTTACTTGCATCAAAGTTGATTAGAAATAGACGTCAAGTGTATGTAAGCGTGATAGTGCCACGGAGCTCATGCCTTCTTTAAAGACTGTGTTATCAATGTCTATCATTGCTTTGTCTAGGGTAAGACCTTGTGATTTTTGAATGGTGACTGCGTATGCAAGAGTTAGAGAAAATTGTTCTCTGCGTACATAAATGTCTTTGAAGAGAAGGAATCGAGCTGTTGAGCGTCCTATCCTTTTACTTCTGAAAGTTTGTCAAAGAGAATATTAACAAACTGAATTTTGTTGTCACTTGGGTATGTTTGAAAGCCAACAACTGTACCCAGTGCTCCATTAACTAGTCCTTGGTCTACGTCAAGATTACGTTTAAGCATTACTCTGCAATTTAAGGATAATTTTAATATATTGTCCAACCCAGCTGTGTTGGATATTGAATTTTCTAAACTATTTAGTCTTGTTGTGGCTTGCTCACACATGGGTAGTGTCATACCATGTTCATCTAGTTTGTCTGTGGCGCTAATTTCCATTATTGTTTGCAGTTCTTTATTTAACATTATTTCATTGAATTTGAAACAGCTTGCAAGAGTTGGCATTTAGGCCATACAATTGACATTTTTATGGGCTAATTGTTCCAGAACATCTGTAGCACATGCATTATCGCCATAAAGTGCATGATTGTGCTGGGTTTTCAATATTGCTTGTGCTTCTTTAGATAGTATACCAACTCTAATACTTTTTAAGAAGTTGGCATAAGTGAGATCTGCAGATTGCTGCATGTTTTCTGTTAATTTTCTGTATTGGAAATGTTGCCAAAGGTTGAAATTTCCAATCCTGCCAACAGTTTTACGGCAGAGTTTGTGTCCTAATGTTTTAAAAATAGGCTCACCTTTTACTGGTGTCAATTGAAGATCTCCGAAAACAATAATGTGTTTTCCTACAAAGAGCTCTTCATAGTTTGTTTTGAGTACTTCTTGTAATCTGAGGTGAATCAAAGCCAACATTAGGTTGGACACCATGCTCACTTCATCTATTAGTGACATTTTCATTTGTTTTAATAGTCTGCGTAGTTCCATTGCAGCTTCTGTAGAAAGTTTGTAATAGTCTAATTTGTTTTGGTGTTCTACTGGCAGGAGTAGTAATCGGTGTAAAGTGACACTGCCTATGTTGTAGGCAGCTAAACCTGTGGGGGCAGTGACAACAGCTGACAATTTGTTGTTTGTCAATTGTTGAAGGAACTTAATGGTGATTTTGATTAGGAATGTTTTGTCAGAACCAGCTTCACCACTGACGTACAGTAGTATAGGTTTGTAATTTTGGCAGGTGCATTCTTTGTTTTCATGTTGTACACCATGTGCAATTTCTTTTGTTACTTCTTGAAAAATGCTACGTTGCTCATTGTTTAGTTTTGATTGTAGTATAGTTAAGTTTTCTTCATCTTCATACTGACACGCTAATTCTGCCTCATTTATTATTAGTGGTTCTCCCAGTGGTTCTTGGCTTCCTGTTACAGAAGGTTGACTACTGTCAGGAGTTTCCTTATCTAGTTGGGCCTGCAGTTCTTCTTTGTGTTGCTGTTCATTGTGCAACATTGTTTTGTACTTTGTAAAGTTTACATCAGTTATAGTGCTTTCATTTGCTTTAAAAGCATCTTCATATGAGTCATAGTTAGCTAGTATTTCTTCTTCTTTTCTCCATGGTTTAAAGAGTTGTAGCAGGGACAATTAATATAGTCTTTATGTTTAGGAGTCTTTAATGACAATTTGATATGATTAATTAAATTTGGTTTGGGGAGTTTTACTAAGCTGCCTTCACAGTTTGTCACTCTGTATTTACCTTTTTTCATCAGGTTTAATATAATTTTTGTATGTGAAGTTTTGGGCTATGTGGTATAGACACATGGTTTCCAAAGTATTACTTCTGATTGGGTAGTATGTGTCCAATACATTGTTTTGTAAAATGTCTTGGCTGTTGGGATCATGTTTGGCTATTGTTTATATATCTTTGTATGATTTTAGAACTCTTTTTCTAGATTTAGCAGGACCAAGCTTTAGCCATGCAATATTTTCAGATCTACCATACAATGCAGCACCAGTTAAACGATCTGCTGCTTCATAGGATCCATATTCTCTATGGGAGAGCATTTTCATGCCTAAGCTGTATAATTTCTGAGACACTGTTTTATCTGATGACAGTCTTGGAGCTCTGTTTTTTCTGCTTTGGTTAAGTATGCTGTAACATATCGTGCAACTGCAGTGGAACTGTCTGCAATGTACTGAACATCTATGTTTGCATTCCAAAAGTGGGCAATGATTGCATTGTAAGCATTGATATATTTTTCTTCTTCTCTTCTTTTTATGTAATATGTATTTTTAGGTGACTTACCTTTAACACTATGTCTAACTGAAGACATGAGGTTGTTCACTTGACCTGTATTTGTAACCGGTCTAGGGAAACCAAAGCGGCCTTTGGTGTAGTATTTCCCTTTGTTTTTGTATTTGCAACGACAATATTTGCCACATTTGTGTCTTTGAAATTGTAAAATGTGTGCATGAAGATCACTATTTGTGGCTTCTGATGGAATTTCACAAGTGACATATTTTTCAATAAGCTGTAAAACAGTGGCATCACTGTCTTGACCAAATTTAGGAGCATCTTTAATCCATAAAAGCATGTGGATATGTGGTGCTCCTCTGGCTTGGTATTCTTTTCTCCAAAAGAAGTGTTGCACTTCTCCAAGGGGAGGAATAGTTTTATTACAAATAAAGTTTAGCATAGCAATGAAGTGATGGTGAAAATATCTTGAAACATTAACAGGATCCAGAGAACAAAGTTCTCCAGGTGTTAGTGTATCTATGTTTGTTTTGTTTTTGTTTGATATGCGTAGGAAATCATGTAAATCTTCCCATGCATATTCTGCACAACTTAATGTCACAAACCAAGTGGGTGGGCCAAGGTTTCTGATCATACAACGTACATGTCCATGATGTTGAAACAAGTACTCTTTAGTACCACGCATATTTGCTAATAGATTTGTAATATTTGATTGTAAAACTTCATCTTTTTGTTGCACTTTTTGTAATAATTGTGTAGCTGACATATTTTGAAAGTGGGATCCTGATTTTAATGTGTCTACAACTCTGTAACATAAAGTTGCTAGTTCACTTTCAAAGAGTAGGTGGAATATGTAATCCACATTTTGTCTAAATCTGGGATCTTCAGAAGACATCTGTAATGAGCGGTATTCTGATGCTGATATTTGAATAAGTCTATCATCGTACCTTCCTCCTTTGCCAGTAGGAAAGAGTAGAGGAAAGCACCTGCTTCTATACTTTTTTCCATATGCTGATTGGTGATCCTTTTGTTTGACGCATTTGGTATGTTTCTAGTGCATCTTCTATGGTGTCACTAGAGTGCAATGGATGAATTGTATAATTCTTTAAAGTATTTGATATTGTAGCAGGATCTAGGAGCTCAAATTGACCAGCTTCTTGTGTCTCTTGAATTATTTCAGTTGTATTCTTCAAGTTTTCTTCAATATTAATTTCTTTGTAGTATTCATTATTTTCTTAAAGATATTGCAAGGCTTGTCTAACTTTATGTAAATCTACCAGCTGTTGCCATATTTTTTTGTCTTTTGTAGGTACTCCATTTACTAAGATAATTAAAGATTGCTGCATTGGACGTTGCACTTTTAGAGTGTGCACATTTTCTTTTAGATCTAATGGTAAATATACTACTTTACCACGAACACCATTCACTATTTCAGAGGGAGATAATTTTGCTGTTTTTGGTTGAAGGCATATTATTGCTTGAAATGGGTGTACTGTTTGAATTATGATGCTCTCATATAAATTAAGTTGTTGTAGGGCTTTTGGTATTCGATATAATTCCAAATTATTTGTGATAGCACGTGAAGGAGTTGGGTTGTTGTCAAGTTTCTTAGTGCAGTAACTGCAAAGTATTAAGGGATCCGTTATTTCGCATTTGTTTTCTGCTATAAGGTAGAGAGCTAATTCAAACCATTTAGAATCTTCATTGTCTTCTATTTTGTGTACAGTTTTTGTGTTACTTTTATAAAAAGTTCTGCGGCAACATACACACACATGATTTGGTACTTCAGCTGATGTACTTTTAAAATGTTAGTATTTCTTTTTTGTATGTGTGTAGTAAAAGGTTGCCATGTGTAGAAATGTTGCTAATTTGGTTTAAAGCTATTTCATTTTGTAAGTGGCTTTCACTTCCAAAATATTTTTCTGGATATAGTCGATTTCTTCAAGTAGGTCTTTTGCTGTACCATGTAGAAGAATGTTATTTAAATTGGGTAGTGCTAAAGCAGGACTTTTAGCATAGTACAGTTTATAGACTAAATCTCTTATAGTTGAATGATGTGTTGATGTCCTTTTGATATCATGGAAGGTGGTTTTGCAAATAGGTCCTGTAATGCAGGCCAATGAATGTCCTTGTAGTCCTGTGTACTTGCGCACTGGACAGGTATCCATATTTTGCACTAGTTTAATTTTGATTTTGTCTTTGCCTTTCACATATTGATAGAGGAATTGGCGTAAAGACTTGACATTTTTTGGGGGAATGGTACACATTGACGTGCATGGCCATTTGTACACTAGATGTTCTGATTCAGTTGACTGGAGAGGTAATTCTAAGTTTTCAGGGCATATTTTTGTAAGCAGTACTTCTTGTTCCATTATGGTATTATTAACTTTTTCATAACCTCGACCACTGCTATGTATGGCAATTGTATCTGTTTGCTTTTGTTTGTATTCTTCTTCATTAAAGTATGGTTCTGTGCTTGTAGTGTGACTCCATTCACCTCTGCAGGTATTTAAAAAGTTCTTTCTGTTGACATTTTGTTTATTGAGAAGTCTTTTTTTCTAATTTAGTCATTAGTTTTGTTAGTGGTTTCATTTTGTTTAACACTAAAATAAATAACTTTCTTTTGAGAAGAATTGCACTGTCTATCAACGCTTCTAAGATTAATTTCACTAAATGACTGTATTAGCTGTTTTGTTTCAACTTTTCTTACAAATTCTGCTAGAGATGGATGCTTATGTTGGACACTTCTATTTTCATTTGCTCTGCTTCTGCGTTGCTTTCTACGGACTTGATTTTGGTATGCATTCTTTGGGGTCTGTTGAAAAAAATAAAGAAGGTGTGGGTTGGGGTGTTCTGCAATGTATGTGTGCTGTGTGCATGAGTGTTTCAGTAAGATGATAAAGATGTATGTAATGGTGTGTGATTGTGCATTGGGCACTACAACTAGTAGGGATGGGTATTCTTGAATTAATGTGTTACTAAACTGGGGTTCACATGACAGAAAAAAGTAAGCTAGTGGTGTGGAGAACTACAAATAGTAAATCTAATGCAATACAATTAAAACAGTTGTTTGTTCTATGACATCAAAATTCTAGCGGCTGAGTTGGGTAATTTGTGAGTCGAAAAATAGGAATTTGTGGGCCATTCTGGCTGTAAACGCTGTTTAAGAAATGGGGATTTTTGGACAGAATGGTGCACAATCTCTATTATTAGGCACAGGAATAGCATGAATTAACCTTACAGTGTGTTTGAGTAATAATACAAATATGATGGTGATATTCTACTTAATTTTTTTCTAAAACTAACAGGTTACTTCTTAGTTGTTCTTTGTACTTCAAATTCAGTTGCTTCTTTTCAGGAGAATGGTCTTCACTGCAATTGTAAAAGAAACACATTAGTAATTTTGTTTGTATATAGCACTGTTTTTTAATTTAGACATTGATTTTTTAAATTGAAATACTGAACGCCTTCCTCAAAACCATTAAAACTATCTTATTCACATAAGATACATCGCACCAGTTGAATACATATCATATGTTCTTAATGAATAAACTGTATTGAAATGACTAACTGTAGCAAACAAAATATCTTCACTATGCCTTGTGAAATTCATAATGTACCAGTGAATACCACTATTCTTGAAACTAAGCTCTTGCAAGTAATAGTGCCTCAATGTCATGGGCGGCTTGTGCTATATAAATATAAGTAAATAAATAAATAAATAAATAAATAAATGTTTATGTTATTGTACAAGTATTGTTGTTTGAGATTTGAACATAGTGTGTGCATGCAATTTTGTTTGACTATATGCAGTCTATATATTTTATTTAAAAAATGTTACTTAAACATGATTTGAATATGTCTGTGTAAAAAGAAATTAAATAGTATAAAGGTTTGTAAGTGACAGTTGATTTTAGGAGATGGAAAAAAGACAGTAAATTCATTTTACAGATTATACAAGGCAAAAGTCAGTTAATCTGTTTATATGAAACTAGAAGAATTGTACATGTACTTTACAGAAAATATGCATACCTGTAGTTTGTGTTCATGCATATGGATATGCATGGAGCTGCAACTCGAAATCTTGGAGACTTGTACAGTATTTCTTGTAGAAGGTGCTTTCCAATGAAATGACACTTGTACTCAAGAGAGATTTACAGTACATTTGCAGTGCTGATCTATGATGATGCAGTTAGATTTAGAGGTCTTCTATGTGATTGGTAGATGGTCATGTGACTTCTTAGCTACATCCAATGAGGAAATGGCACAGAGAGTGAAGTGGAAATGGTAGAGGGGCTGTCCATGTTACGATATGTCCATGGACATGGCGGTAGTTCGCGGACATCAGGTGTTACATCCAGGGATTTTTGGGTTGGTAAGCCATGCAAATTAGAATAAGCATAGAAAGGGATTGGTCAGGAAAGTTTAGTGGGTGTGTTGTGCCAGTAGAGAGTTTCTCAGATACTCTTTTTGCTGAGAGAAGAACAGATAGCTATGGCTGTGTGTTTCAGAAAACAGATTGGATTTTGAGAGATTCGTGGATACATTGGTTGAAGGTGCATGCAGAAAGCTGTGGAGTAGCTGTAGATCTTAGATATCCACATGTGGAATTACACTGGCATGGAGTACGTGGAATGAAGTCGTTGGACTTGTTACCTCTCTGTGCTACTTTGGAGACAGCGCAACATCCAGATATATTATAATTCATTGTGGAGGGAACAGTTCAGGACATGTGTCTGGAATTTCTTTGCAATTTGCAATGAAAGAAGGACTTGGGAAGGTCAGGGACATGTTTCCAAATTCTCAAGTAATTTTTTCACGGATTGCGCAGAGACAAATATGGCTTCGTTCTTCTTCATTTGGTCCACAAATGGAGAAAGCAAGGCACAATGTCAATAAGGCTGTTTGTGCCTTTCTATGAGATTTTGGCATGTCCCCTTTTCACAATGAAAATATTATGTTTCGTAGTACATACGTTTTTCGCAGAGATGGAGTCCATCTAACTTATGCTGGCAATCAGATTTTTCTGAGAAATATACAAAATGCATTGCAACCTTTTTTAGAATTACAGCATCCATTTTGTAGTAGGTTTGGAGTATTTATAATTTTTCAAACACAAACACCACCAAAAGGCTCTTTTCAGAGCCACCACTTCTTCCCAGAGAAAATTGCAATGGTTATGATAGGGTAGCACCCCAAAATGTTAGATGTCCGCGGACTGTCCGCGGACCGCGGACATCTAAAAAATACAAAGGACCCTGCTTCATTTATTTTCACTTCTATTTTTTAACTGTGAAAGGTGGCTCTGAAAAGAGCCTTAATTTTTAATTTTTTTGTTGTTTTATTTTTTTTTGGTTTTTTATACAAGACACACTAGGAGAGGAGGGGAAAGGAGGGTAAAGGGGGCACACCAACCACGGGGATAAGAAAGGGCGCGCTGAGAGAGGAAGATGTAGAGTGGGTTTTATTTGGGTAGTGAGCAGATCTTCTCGTGCTCTGAGACGATAGTCTCAAAAGCACTGTGAAGTCGCTCCCCCCTGCAGAGTACTGCGTCACAGTACATACACACAACTGTGACCCTCGAAAGGTAAGGGTCATCAGCATTGTGTATGGCCTGTGAGGCAGCCTGAGGAATTGGCTGTCCTACAGGAGTATTCCTTGTGGTGACTGGATCAATCAGAAATGGATGTTGAAGTAGAGGAAGTCAACGTGCTACACTCCTTGCAAGGTACAACCCTGCGAATGGCCCCAGTGTGAAATGACCTTAGGTGTCGCTTCATGGTAGTGGTCTCAACGAACCAAGCCTCCCATGACTGATTACTCTTTTGCACTCGTTGCAGGTGACTTGGTTCGCACGAGCCTTAGGACCATTCCCACGAATGGTAAATAACCGCCACACCCAAGACTCACGCCGAGTGCGGGTAGTAGGGAGTTCAACTACCTCATCCTCGTCATCCTCTTCTTCCTCCTCTGCATCCTCACTCCTGTTCCCCCTCTTCAGGCCCTAGAGCAGGTGGTGGTGGTGGAGGGGTTGGGGGTGGTGCTGAGGCAGATGCAGCACCAGGTGGCAGCAGTGCAGCCATGGATGCCATCAGGTTCAAGATGGAAATCTGCAGGTGGCAGTAAAATTTGCTGTGCTCTGTAGAATAGCCAGAAACAAAATGAGAATAAACTCTAGGGCGTGGTCTTTTATAGGGGTGCTTGATTGTGGTTCACAGAGATGCGCGCTTTCCACGGACAGATCGAGCACAAAAAAAGGTTCAAAAAGTTTCAAAAAGTATGTAGAAACTCAGGATTAGTATGTGGGACTTGTGCTATGGTGAGTTTTTATTGAAAAATATTGGGGATTACTTGAAAATGTACTTTTAAATTGTTCGTGGACACGAACAGTGTCTGCATTCAGAACACATGATCAGCGTGGGCGTGGTCACATGATCACTTTGCGAACATGTCTGCGAAGGGAGCGGCTGTCCGCAGCACACCAAAGGCACGGACATTGGTTTGTGCATGCGCGTTGATATTCTACGGGCACTGTTCAGGTCCTGAAGTAATTAAAAGTGCGTCACACGTCAAACGAACAGTTACGGACAGGCATTTGTTCTTAGAACAGTTTCAACTTGCTTGCGAACAATACAGACAGACATAGCGTTCTTAGGACACCTCCATTTTGTTTATTTACGCACATTTGAGGACACCGCGTTTGTTCTTAGAACAGTTTCAACTTGCATGCAAATATTACAGAGAGGTATAGTGTTCTAAGGACACCCCTATTTTGTTTATTTATGAACATTATAGGGCACATGATGTGTTCTTAGAACAGTTTCAACCTACCTACGAACAAAACGGACAGGCATACCTTTCTCAGGACACCCCTATTTTGTTTATTTACAAACATTTCAGGACACCGCATGTGTTCTTAGAACAGTTTTTAACTTGCATGCAAACATTGCAGAGAGGTTTAGTGTTCTAAGGACACCCCTATGCCATTTATTTATGAACATTATAGGGCACATGATGTGTTCTTAGAACAGTTTCAACCTGCCGACGAACAAAACGGACAGCCATACCGTTCTCAGGACACCACCATTGTGTTTATTTACGAACATTTCAGGACACTGCGAGTGTTCTTAGAACAGTTTCAGCTTGGTTGCGAACAATACGGACGGGCATAGCGTCCTCAGGACACCCCTATTTTGCTTATTTACGAACATTTCAGGACACCGCGTTTGTTCTTAGAACAGTTTCAACTTGCATGCAAATATTACGGAGAGGTATAGTGTTCTAAGGACGCCCCTATTTTGTTTATTTACAAACATTATAGGGCACATGATGTGTTCTTAGAATAGTTTCAACCTGCCTACGAACAAAACGGACAGGCATACCTTTCTCAGGACACCTCTATTTTGTTTATTTACAAACATTTCAGGACACCGCGTGTGTTCTTAGGACATTTTCAACTTGCATGCAAACATTGCAGAGAGGTTTACTGTTCTAAGGACACCCCTATGCCATTTATTTACGAACATTATAGGGCACATGATGTGTTCTTAGAACAGTTTCAACCTGCCTACGAACAAAACGGACAGCCATACCGTTCTCAGGACATCCCCATTGTGTTTATTTACGAACATTTCAGGACACTGCGAGTGTTCTTAGAACAGTTTCAACCGGTATAGTGTTCTTCAGGACACCTCCATTTTCGCTTCTTCATGGACATTCCGGACACCCGCGCTGTCCGCGGACACCTAAATTGCTTTAAAAAAAAAACATGAAATGAATTAGAATACAATATAAAAATGTAACTTTATTTAACATGCATGATTAATTTATGACAGAGAAGGTGAGACAGAAACTGAAACAAAAATAGGAGAATTAGGGGTTTCAACAGGATTTGTATAAGGTGAAGAAGGGATGGAAGTCTCATCAAAACCTTTTGGTTCATGGAGAGGGTTTGGGGATAATTGACTGGGATATGGTGAGTGGGGACAGGTACATGTAGGACAATGGTATGTAGTCTTCTGTTTAAAATGACAGACATAGCGTTCAATACAGAATGTTTATAAATATATGAGTAAAATGCAGTACACTTACTATTTAGGTAAGGTATGTTGTAAGTGGTCTGTAGATCTGCTGTTGTTCTTGGTTGTGGAGTGTCTTTGAGGTAATTATGTTGGAAGCCTATCTTTCTTCTTTTGATATATTCCATTTTAGAACATATTGTATTTAAATGAATGGTTAGTGTGTTACATATATGGGTTACACTTCTTATCTATTACTACATATAATGTGTATGTGTGCTGGTTTGTGAATTTGTAAAATGTTAATATGTTATGATAACAATTAAATATACCCCCCCAGAATTTTTGGGTAGTGGTGCTGTTGTCCGAACATGTGCGCTGACATTAAAAGAGTTCGCGGACATCAAACTCAGTAGAGGGGGTTCAGTATGTTCAATTTGAAATGTACATAGAGTTATTATTATTAAATTGTGCTACTGAAAAACCTATGAAATTCAGTGAAAAAACATTGTTAAAGGGACGTTATGGTTATGTTGCGCTACTAAAAACCTACGAAATTCAGTGAAACAACTTTGTTAAAGGGACGTAATGGTTAAGTTGCACTACTAAAAACCTATGAAATTCAGTGAAATAACTTTGTTAAAGGGACGTTATGGTTAAGTTGCCCTACTAAAAACCTATGAAATTCAGTGAAAAAACGTTGTTAAAGGGATGTTATGGTTCCAAGTAAAACCGAAAACCCCCTGAAATTTGCCAGTTATGGTAAGCTAAGCAACCATAACTCGCGCCACCACCGTGCACTGCTAAGACTAACACCCACAACATCAAAGATGACATCACAAATGTCATTGATGACATCACTGATGACATCACATGTCTGGCTCCTTCTTTTTTGTTTGCTGACATATCTAGGCCAGGTGGGTTTCCTCACTGAGTCACGAATGGCAAATTTAAAAAGGTACTACATTTGTAGACATTACCCTTCTCATATGTTCTTACACTACTTTCCTTAGAGTTCATTCGCATCATATGATGCATATACATAGGGGAAGAAGCAGGACTGAAACACAGCAATAATTTTTGTGCGTGAATACAATCATGTACATAATACACAGTTGCTAATGCTACTGCCTCTTGTTTGCTTATTGTACTCTCCATATATATGCCCCATATTTGTATGCATTAAACTCTATTTATGTTTTGTGTGTATTAGTAGAAATATGTAGTAAGTGATGCATTATTAGCTAATTACTACATGTTTCACAAAGTCTAATACGGAAGCATTCACCGTTTTTTTTATATAACTTTTGAAAATTACAAATATAGCACCTCTGTGGTGTATACTGCAATACTGCAGCCAATACCTACATTTCTGTATGAATAGGTTCCTGTACTAGAAAGCACACTGCAATGGAATGCTCTTTAGAACACTACATTGCGTAATGAACTATGTAGTGTATTACACATCTCCAGATTATCTCTGATACTTTTTTGACAACATTACATTCACAACCCCTTGTATGTAATGTAAATGCACATGTGATGTCATCAGGGATGTCATCAATGATATTTATGATGTCATCTTTGATGTCCTGGGTGTTAGTCTTAGCAGTGCACAGTGGTGGTGTGAGTTATGGTTGCTTAGCTTACCATAACTGGCGAATTTCAGGGGTTTTTCGATTTTACTTGCAACCATAACGTCCCCTTAACAAAGTTTTTTTTACTGAATTGCATAGATTTTTAGTAGTGCAACCTAACCATAACGTCCCTTTAACAAAGTTTTTTTTTTACTGAATATATATATACTTTAATCAAACACAACATCTGCATGTAGAATGAATGGAGCATACTGTACAAAACCCAACCCAAAGTAGAAGAACTTGGAAGATGCAACAGACTGGAGAGAGTAGCACTCTCAGCATAGCTCCCAGGCTGGTAGGTAAATCACCAGCCACAAAAGGGATATATCTTGGATGAAATAAGGTGTGATCGTGACCTAAACAGTCTCTGGGGTTCAAATGGATAGAGGGGGCAGTTCAGAGTCAACAGTACCTGGATTCAGTTCTTGGTGGGCTGACGGATTCAGACCCGGTGTCGAACATACATGTGAGCGGATCATGCTCAGTTCGGACACATTGGATATGTGGGCCCAAGCAGCAAGCTGGTGTCGAGTAGAGGCGAATGCTGTCACTCGGTGCGATAGAAGAGCAGCTCTGAAGGATGCAGTTTGGGATACTACCAAGAACGCTTTGCAGTTGGCCAGGCTGAGTCAGCCTTTAGCAGCCAGTAGGGGTATATGAGTGATACTCCAGCAGTTTAAGTTGGTGGGCGATGGTCATCGAATTGGTAATCCTGTGTGCATCGATGTGCAGGTCAATGAGGCAGCAGTTCAAGGGCTAACTGTGTCGAGCTATAGTTATAACCCCCAGTTAGAATTGGTGTGTGACTCTCCAAGTGATTTGGTCCCTTCATTAAGCAGTCACTTCAGGCCCAGCAGGTGATGAGCTTCAGCTAGGACATGATACAGTGATGAGCAGGTTCAAAGTGCAAGCAAGCCTGAAGAGGTGGAGGAGCACAGCAACCAATCCCCAACAATGTCCCTCTTGTTTCTGGTGCATTGAACATGGAGCAACTGGTTCTGTGTGGTAGAACAACAAGCTTTGGCTTGTTTGGCCCTCCAGTTGCTGTGAGGCCAACTCAGGGGGACTAGAGGATAGGATGGTTCCATTCAGAGTCTGCTCTCCAGCTAAGGAGATTCTGGTGCAGAGTGGTAGGTCCTGATCCATGGCAGTGGTCACTCCAATATGCCCTGGGAGTGGGTACGGAACACATCTTCCTTCTGTCTTGGATGATTCCTTCTTCACTTCAGGCTGAGGTATATGAAAAGTACAACTTTCGGTCCAGTGAGTTCTTCAGAGCGAATCTGCAGCCTTAAAGGATCTGAGATGATCTGAGAGATTCTGAAGGAGTGGGAGACTCTAATTTTTAAAGCCAACGGTACTTAGGTAATTGAACTAAAGCTATCCTGCTTTAGTGGCCCAATCCCTGCTCTTGAACAGGGTGGTCTTTGCCTTTTTGATGTCCTATCCAAAGGGTTTTGCTTCAGAGAAACTGGAGGGGACAGGAACAAGCGAGAGAGGGACAGTGAGAACCAAGGGGAAGTATCCTTCCATTGACTAGAGGACTCCTGCCTATCATTATCCTGCTTCCTTCTCTTCCCACTGAGAACAAAGGCCTTTAGAGATGCAGCACCATGGTTTGAGGGTTCTCCTTTTCAATGGATGTGCTCCTTTGATGCCCAGGACAGCTGCTTGCTGTGTGGCTGACTTGGGCAGAGGGTGTTACCTGTCCTCACAAAGAGATCAAAGAGGCAGCCTGAACCTCTGGTTCCTGTACTTTCATTTGACCAGAATACACATCACTTTCCACAGCAGAGCTAATGCACAGGAGCTGACTCATATTCAATATCAATTGGGATGTGCAAATCATGATCAAAAGTAGTACCATGCACTATGCCTAATCTCAGGCATAGCTTTATTTTAGTTATTATCCTGCTACCATATACTTTACTTATGATCATCGTTGTTTGGGTACAGGGTCCATACCTTAAATGCAGTCTCTGCAAGACTTGTATGTCACTGCTGCTGCCAAATGGGCATCAATAACCTCTGGACCTGCTCAGTGCCATGGGTAGAGAAGGCGCTTCGAATCAGGATACTGATGCAACAGGCCAGAGATTCATACTATTCTTTTGGCATGGAACTTACAAAAGGGGTATTTGATCAGCAGATTACCATAAGGCTCCCAAGTTCAGGTTGTTTCTTGAGCATTGCCCTAGTCCACTAGGATGATTAATACACCCTACATTGGTTTTAGGGAGAGGCTGGTGGCAGCTAATATTTCATTTTGACTTCACTAGGGTTGAAAGAACATTTACAATATTAGCTATACTGTAGCCATTAGGGTACTAATTTAAATCCAACTCTTTGCCATTTTATTTGATGGGATTCCTTTTTTCCAGGAAACCACCAACAAGGACTAAAATGACGGCTGTGCGTACCAGGGCTCTTTGTGAGCACAAGATGAAATACTCTGTGTTGATTTGAATTGGGCACTACATTTCTTGTGGGGTTGGGCCTAGGTGTTTGGCAGTTTTTGTGGACAACCATCCTATAATGGTATAGTTGGGTGGCAGAAGCAAGCCCTGGTAAGTGAAGGTAGATTTAGGGAACCTGTTAGGGGAACCGTGCTAGTACACTCATTTCCACATTTATTTTGGAAGATGGGCGAGCCTGCTTACCTGATGAGGGATGATGATGTCCAAAACTGCTGTAGCTGATCTGGAACGCCAGTAGGGCGATACAGGTGAGTATGGTGTCTCTTACCTGTGTTTTGGTGTGCATTTATGTGTGCTGGGTGTCCTTCTTCAGTCTTCCTTTGCCTGCAGCTGCACCTACTCATCTGTTTGGGCCAGGCCTTCAATTCCAACCATTTTCTGGGCCATTTTACCACTGTTTAAATCTGTTTACGGCCATGGCCATTCTCCATGGTTTTAGACGCTGTTGTTGCCTGGAAGGATGGTAAAGTACCAACACCCCAAAGCTTTTTCTTCTCTGTGGCATCTTGGGTCTTCACCATCATTACATTGCCGCAGGGGCTGTGTTTGCTGGTGTGTTATCCACATTTGCCTGCAGAGCCACCATGGTCTTCCATATTGAGGAAGAAATGAGCAGTGAATAAATGAGCACAAAAGTATTGTAACACTACATGATCAATATACTAGAACAGAATGAAGTTGGCCACACACTTATTCCATCAAAGCCAACTATCCACTTTGTGGTTATTTCAGCAGACCTTTAGATATTCCCAGATTCCATAATGTTTTGCTTTGACCCCACTTGTTCATCGATGGACTTGATTAAGCATGTGCTCTCTGAACTGAGCAGAAAAGTGCCACTCAGCAAGGATGTGTGCCATGGTCAATGGCACTTGTGTAATGTTTATGATATGATATAATAGGTTATTTATAACGCACTTAATACCCAGAGCTTTCAAACCGCAGACCCGGGGATCAAATCGGTGTTGCTCTGTGTCGTCTTGCTTCCAAGGCGAGTGCGTTGCCCCTGAGCTATTCTCCTGAGACATGCCCTGATCTATCCTCCCGAGACAATCTGAGACCAAAATGGACAAAAGAACTTCTGTTAAGCAACTGGAAGTAGTCATAGGGGTACAGGTTCATTGTGCCTCTGTGATAATCAGCCCAGAAGTCATCATATGATGTGGTAGCCGGAAATAGACACTAAGGAGAAGACTGCATAGGAATGTATAGTTTCATTGTTTTGGCAAGTAGCAGGATAAGGGTGCCGGAAGGCCTAGTGTTGATTCTACTAAAATTCTTAGGTTTTGATTCTTTCGGGTGACTAGTAATCTAAAAGGGTAAGGGGTCTGTAGAGTGGGCCAGGTTGTAGCGGTCAGTTCATGTTAGGTATAGTATGCTGTTTTCCTTCATATGTGGGCCTGGTTTCTTCAACAACATTCAGGTACCTTTGTCTTCCTGGAGCCATCTCCTTCACTGATTCTGCTTCTGAATGGCAGGTACCACTTCTGTGAAGGACAATTGTTAATTTTAGGTATCTGGATCCATTCTGACTGGATTCTTTATTTCACCCTGTAAAAGGTGTGTTTACTTACCAGGCTGTTCTGCTTTCCTGCAGTAACCAACACTGTAAGTACCTATCTTTGGACCCTGGGTAGGAGGGATATTAAAATACTCACCCTCAGTGCTCCATACATCAGGTTCTCCATGTCCCTTTCCTTTTCCGATCTGTTCCTTGTGTTTATGCTCTCAAAGCCTTCACTGAATCTATTTTTCTGGCTCTCCAAACTTGCCCCCTGGAATTCACTGTTTTCTTCTCTGTACCTCTGGGAAGGAACTTGGCCCAGCAGACTTTCCATTATAACAACTTTGTCCTGTTGTTTCCTAATACTGGAACCCCAAATGACACTGCAAGGTCACCATGGGGTCCCTGAAATTCAACACTGAGCCTTGGATTTCAAGTGACGCCCTGATTTATGATGAATTTTGGGGAATGGCCCAAAATGTCATCCTCACAATTACGATGGCCGAAAATGGTGACTTTCTTTTTTAGACCCCCCCCTTACACAACATATATATGTGGGGGGTTTATTATATAATACTAATATGGGGAGGTTGCGGGGGGATTCCCCCCGCACATATATGTGGTGTAAAGGGGGTTTAAAAAAAAGGTCTGCATTTTCGGCCATCGTAATTATGATGGTCGCAGTGATCACAAGTCTATTTATTACACACCTGCTTAGGATATACATTATATCACTGAGTCTTGGAACTGTGTCTCCTTCGAGTTTAATATCCCCCTCTCGACCCTAGAAAATGGCTTACAAAAATATATTCTGGACTTTGGTAGACCTTCTGTTTGTGGTGGACATTGTGCTCCCCATATTCACACCTCTATGAAGCTCCTGTTTGAAGTCCCACAGCAAAGAAATGTGGTGTACATTTATGGTGTAAACTGTTTACACCTTGAATTTTTGAACCGCCTCCTGCTGGTGCCATATGTGTTTTCCCCCTGTCTTTATGCCAGCAAACACAGACCTAAAATCCATTGGCTTTATGCCTATAAAACATACATAGTTTACACACTGTCATTTATGCTATGGTTTTACACATCAAATGTATGCATTCCAAATATGCTGATGGGGATGCTACTGAAACACTGCACTTGTTTTTACTCCAACATGTACTCAAAGAAATGCACACAGCAGGCACCAATCATTTAAACAACAAATCATGTAACCCTCACAACAAGTCACACATGCAGCAGCCACCCATCAGGGTGTGGGGATTACATAAAAAGTACAGAAAAACCAAACCCACCTTTCAAAGCATCATGGAAGGGGACCCACCATTGCTGCTATAAATCAAACAACTAATGATAATGATCTATCAGGCATGGGAGGGCTAGCAGTAACCTTCACCCAATCATCCAACCCTGTCAGCTCATCAGCCTTCACCCCGGCCCCCAACCTAGGCAGCCCATCAGCCTGCACCACACCCTGACAGCAGCACCAGGACAAGAGAAGGGGTAGGAGAGCCTAAATGTCCTACCAACAGGTGGAGTGCTGGTACTGGATGTTTAACCATGACTTCACTGATCAGCAGGTCCTCACTGTCTGTCACCTGAATGGGCCCACCATCTACAACCGCCTGGCAGAAATGAAGTGCTAAATAGAGCCTGGGAGGGACACAGTCACCCCGACGCCCCACCTTCCGCCCCCGGTCCTCACAGTGTTGCATTTCTGCACCAGCTGCAGTTTCCCAGTCACGTCACCCCTGGCACATTTCAGCACCCACCAACGCTTCATCTCACAGTTGATATGTACCATGATGAGATGGATGGGCCACCACTTTGAGTTCCCCACCCACCCTACAGTCCTCAGTGAGATCAAGGCTACCTTTTTGTAGTTGCAGACTTCCCCAAGATTGTTGGAGCCCTTGACTGTACATGTGTGGCTCTTGTACCACCTAGGGCACAACCAGAAACATATCCATGCGGCACACAATCAACATAGTGTGATGCAGACATGTGCTTCACACACATGTGTTCTAGATTCCTTGGCTCCACGGTCCTGCCCTATAGAAACATTCTGCAGACCATGCAGGACCAACAGCAATGCCTGCCATGTCTGCTGAATAGGAACATGGCAACACACCACCACACCAGTTCATGGAAACATGATCGCCACTCCATCAATACCTTTATCATCTAGTTTATGTATATATGTTGTCCCATCCATTTGTTCTGTACTGTTGTCGTACCTTTATTGTATTTTGAATTCCTTTTTGTTTCTCTGCCTCTCTTCCTCTATCTCTATCTGTTTATTCTGTCTATCCTTTTTCTCATCACACTGTTTACTTTCATCGCATGTCTGTATATATTTGCGTTCTCTGCTTTTGTTCTCTTCCTCAGTCTCTTCACTGGAATAGGCAGGGGGTTTGTTTGGCGGATTAGCATACCCCAGTGCTGCTTTCAATTCCTTTAGAGGGTAAAATCCCTTCTCTATATCTTCTATGTTTTGTTTCTCGGAGGGAAAGAGGAGCTGAAGGCATTGCATTTTCCCCTGTATGCTGATTAAGCACCCAGCCCCTATAGACTGGGTCTTCTTTCAAATTCTGGTACATTTTCCAAAGCTCTAGTAATGCCAATATCTTCTCTAGCTTCTTTCCCCTATATGTGGAATATAAATATGTTGCCAGATTACGTAATACTGTATTTCACAACGAACCTCCTGGAGGCCAGAGCATAAATGTTTATTGATCATGCTCTCTTAATCCATTCATAATGATACTGCCTTATTTTTGCAGTATACCGTGGTAATCTTCTGCATAAATGTGTGAGAGGTGTTTCTTCCATGATAACAAGTCAATTCAGACTGTGAATAGTTACCCAACTTTTTCCTCTTCCATCCAAGTTTATTAAATATATCTTATTAATATATTTGAGCAAGCACCATCAATCACGGCTTGTATTCCAGAAAATCTGAATATTTTTATATCATTCTTTGCTTTTTAGTATCTTTAATCTGTCTTCTTTATTTGTATGTTGGCTTCATCTAATTCTGGCTATTTGATTAATGTCAATCTTTTGTCCAAACAATGTAAGAAATCATTGTTTATTTATTTATGTGTTCTCTTATTTCTTGTCATTTGTTTTAAACATGTTATCTATCCTTTATACAAACATATTATGCCCCTTACATATGTGCACTTTGAATGTCTATATATTCCCCTTACGTACGTCTTCCTTTGCTATCTCATTAAATGTAACTCCTCTATTGTTGTTACTCTCTCAGCGGGTTTGACACACACTCTTCTAATTGGCTGTGCCTTTAGGAATCCTTAATACTCCTGTATGGAGTTATACCGTGTGAGCCGTGTGCGCTTTTCGTCCCTCGCGCGCCTTTTCTCTCTTCCTTTTATAATCCCCAAAATCCAGTTACTCTTTATGTCTCTTGTTATATACAACATAACGCAATTACAGTCCCTCCTGCTCTATATTTATACCAGCTGCAATGGTGTACTTACATCCATCACTCAGCACAAGTCTCTCGGCATCGACTCTCCCACAATTGACCAGTCTGCATTTTGCACTGGTCGTGAGTGTGCAAGTCAGATGTGCTGCTGCATGTCTCAGTCATCTCTGGTCTGTGGCATAGGAAAAAGGAGAGCATTATGCCAGTTAGTGTTGCAGTGGAATTTTTCTATTTTCTTCCACTCATTTTACATGTCCAGTCACATCCTTCCATGCATGGTGAGCTTTTTTGGGTTGGGTGTGGCTTATGGGATGTATTTCATCACTGGTGTTTTGTACAGGGAGCAGTAGCATGCAAACGCACGTGCTATTTGTGTGGATAAGGGTTTGGGTAAGGGTTTCTGAGTGTGTTGTGCCTATCAAGGGCATCCGTCTTTTCCTTTGGGTTCACTACATGTTGATCCTGCAACAGGATGGCTATTGGTCCTACACCATCTGTTAGATGAGGTGCATATATTCTTGCAATACTTATACATGTGCCTTCCACAAGGGCTTGATGCCAAGGACAAATCTTGCAGTCCTGTTCTGGATGAGATGCAGAGGACGGAGAGTAGAGGCGGGCAGATTTAAAGAGAGGCTGTTACAGTAGCCAAGCCAAGAGCGAACCAAAGCTCTAGAGACAGTTCTCAGACATTTTTGAGGACAAGATCCCTCATACCATACCACCTCATCGGTCAGAGGACTGTGTCATTGACTTTGTCCAGGGAGCTTCCATGCACTTCGGAAGGATGTACCCTCTTTCATTACTTGAACAGAGAACTCTTAAGGAATATCTTGAGGTCAACCTCCAAAACGGGCTTATCCAGGAATCCCTGTCTCTGCTGGAGACTCATTTTTCTTAATACCCAAGAAAGGAACCCAGGAGCTCCGACCCTGTATCGACTACCATGGACTTAACAGTCTTACAGTAAGGGACCGGTATCCCATGCCCTTGATCAAGGAGGTACTAGAAGCTGTGCAGGGGTCCAGCATATTCACCAAGCTTGATCTTAGGGGAGCATACTGTTACAAAGCAGCTTCTGTAGTCTTCTTGAACTATTTACAAGTGCTTTATGACAAGTTACAATAAGCTGTTAACAAAAGGAACCACTGGGTCCCATCATCCAGGCTCAACTGACAAAGGCTAGAACCTTGGAACTGCATTCATTCCAAATATTCTGCTGCTCATACAGAATTCCATGCTGGCTCACATCAACATTCCTTGCAAGCATGCCCACCCAACAAGTACATCATAACACATCTCCTTCCTTTCCAATAACAACACAAACACAGGGAGCACATCATAACACATCTCCTTCCTTTCCAAAAACAACACAAACACGGGAAGCACAGAACATGGGAAACACACACATACCGCACAAACATGCCGGGCATCTTTTAGAGAGATGCAACTCAAAAGATTACTGGCACGTTATCCCTACGCTGACTTCAAACCTCAAACTTCGCACTCTAGGACGTTATCCCTACACTGGCTTCAGACTTCATACTTCACCACACTAGGACAAAATCCCTACACTAGCTTCAGACTTAATACTTCTCAACACTGAGACGGGATCCCTACACTGACTTCATACTTCAACTCACTGGGAAGGCGCTACCTTCCTCCATTGGGACAAAATCCTTACACAGACTTCAGACTTTATTCTTCACTACTCTGGGACGGGATCCCTACACTGACTTCATATTTAAACACACTGGGAAGGTGCTACCTTCCACTACGCTGGGACTGAATTCCTATGCATACTTCATCTTCCAGACATCCCTGATTTGGAGGGTATCTCTAAAAAAACTTAACATACTAAGCACACTGAGGAGACGCTATCCCCCCACAACCTTTCAATAACTTCTTACAACTTCAAAACTACAAACAGAAGACACTGACCTCCCACTCTTCCACTTCCATACATCCCAGTTTACGTTGGACATTAAAACCTTTGGCATTTAAATGCTTCAACTTCATATCTTCAACAGTAACACTTGCATACTACCTACGCACTATTATTAGTCCATAGGCACTTTAACTTCTATAAATCCATGTTTCTATTGGGCAACTTAACCCTGAAATGCCTCAAAAGGTTACTTATAACCCACTCAGGCTCTCTTTCTTACAATTCCATGCAAGCATCATGCACTTCCAACACTCTCACTCAAGACAATAACTGTACTCTACAAAGTCCATATGGGTCCATTTATAGCTGAAAATCCTCAAAAGGTTAGTTTATACTTGCAGACCACATATGCAGACTCTCACTACCATTTACATCCTCATAAGCCTACAGTAAATGCACTGACATATCCTTAATAACATAACTCTACTGAAATGCCAAGGATCCGTAAATTTCAAACTTTAAAGGATACATGGATGTAATGGCTCTTCTTCTTCTTCTTCTTCTTCTTCTTCTTCTTCTTCTTCTTCTTCTTCTTCTTCTTCTTCTTCTTGCCCATCACTTCTTTACTATGGCAAAAAGGCTTGGGGAAGTTTATTCTGCACCAAACCCCCCAAAGACATGTGCTTTCTCTTCACTCACTAGCGCTTCTGCGAACTTTTGTTCTTGTGGCAGTTCAAACATCCCTTTATGATGTTCTTTCTATCCGAACAACAAACTTAACTTTGCAGTGTCTGTGTGCTTCACCTCTTCATTCCTAGGTGGAGCGATCTCCTAATCTATATGTCCGCTTTTCACATGCAGAACATACTGGACGCACTTTTAAAAATCTGAGAAAACTGTTCCCCTGCCCTCTTTTCACCGCTACAAGCAGAATGTTCTTACTGCTCATCATTGCAGCAAATTGGAAAAGCAGTATTACGGTTCAGTCTTGACAGAAACGGTCTCCCCTTTGCTTTCACTGCAGTGCCTTGCGAAACGTTGGCGTTCCCTTATCTACGTGGTTCCCACGCTGTTGGGTGCTTTACTCGCACATCCCCACCGACTGTAGGCAACGAACTTCCCTGCGTCCACGCAGCTTCGGAAATGCTGCGCTACCACAGCGTGCCTCACAGAGAAAACTATGCTCCACGTCCTCTCTTCTCACCAACTCCCAGATCACCCGTGAAACGTCATAAATCCCTGGTCAGTATAGGAGAGCAACACAGCTCCTGCTCCCAAACGTCACATGGCTGGAACTTTTGCTACCAGAAGATGTTGTGATGAGATGTATTTTTCTTTTAGGAACACACTTCACTTGGGGCTTAACTTCTTCACATGATCCCTGGGACCCATGCTGGGGTTTTCATTACAGCATTACAACTTATACCACCAAGCTTCATCTACTGGGTCTCTTTCTTCACTTCCTTTAGCCCACTACTTCATGCACCATTGGACACTTTGCTGTAGCCCCTTTTCTTCATTACTTGTGTTATGAGCTTGCACTGGGGCTGTTTCTCTAATTATGTTTCCTCAATCCTCTTAGGTGCTGGGCTGACCCTTCTTCACTACTGTGCCCAGGGCCTGCAGTCGGACTTTCTTCACTTCTAGACCCCTTGGGAACTGGGCTGCCCCTTCTTCACTACTGTGCCCTGTGCCTGTACTGTGGCTTACACTATCCTTGGTGTCTGGGGAGCAGTGGTTCCTGTCCTTCTTCTGCTGCTCCCCCATCAGCAGCCTACTTCTTCTGCTCGCATGGGTTCTTAGTAATCCTTGTCGCCAATGTTAGAAAGCAGCTTTTGTAGTCTTCTTGAACTATTTACAAGTGCTTTATTACAAGTTACAATAGGATATTAACAAAAGGAACCACTAGATCCCATCACCCATTATTAACTGACAAAGGCTAGAACTTTGGAGCTGCATTCATCACCAAACATTTTGCTGCTCACACAGCATTCCATGCTGGCTCACATCAACATTCCTTGCAAGCATGCACACACAACAAGTACATCATAACACATACCATCTGTTGAGGATAACAAAGGGCGACAAGTGGAAGACCACCTTCAGAACTCCCCTAGGACATTTTGAATATCAAGTGTTGCCGTTCGGTTTGGTGAATGCCCATGCAATTTTTCTGCGGTTTATCGACTATTGACAGATCTACTGTACTTCTTGGTGGATGTCTACTTGGATGACATTTTGATATTCTCGTCCAATCTATCCGAATACTGGAAACACATTTGTGAGGTGCTGGTTTAGTTATACAACCATCAACTTTTGGCCAAACCCGAGAAGGGCACATTCGAATCACCCTGTGTTTCCTACTTGGGTTTCATTCTTTCCAAGGACGGAGTCCAGATGGATCCTGGAAAGATCAAGGCTGTTCATCAGTGGCCAGACCCAAAGAATACTAAGCATATTCAACGTTTCCTGGGATTATCACATTTTTACAGGAGGTTCATCCCCAGATTCTTGGATATCATTTTACCCATCGCCTCCTTGCTTAAGAAAGGAATGAAGTTCGAGTGGAATAAGGAAGCCAATGCTGAATTCCGTTTACTCAAACTAACCTTTAGCTCTGCGTCAGTACTTGTTCAACCAAACCAAACCCTTCCGTTTGTCGTGGAAACAGATGCCTCAGGAGGGGCAATAGGTGCTGCCCTTTTACAGGCAGAAGAAGACGGTCTCGAACATCCGGTGGTCTACTATTGCCAAACCCTTACCCCTAGTGAGAGAAATTACTCAGTTCTTGAGAAAGAATTACTTGCCATTTGACAATCTTTCAAAGAGTGGATACATCTACTCCAGGGAGCAGCACATCCCTTTCTGGTGCGTACCGAACACAGCAACTTGCGTGTTTTACAACCGATGGAATGCCACAACTCACGACATGCTCATTGGGCCTATTTCTCCTCTCAGTTCGACTTTGACATCACTTAACTCCCTGGCAAGGAAAAGATCCTTGCTGATGCTCTGTCTCGGAGTCTGAAAGCCGATTGCAGCAAGTTCCAAGGACATGAAGGATTGTTAGCTGGTAAAAAGTTTCTGGTTGAGGTTAGCACCATCCTACAAGAAGTGAGACAAGCAATTTGTCAGACTTCTATAGCCTGTGGGTGGAAACACCCCATGGAAAGAAGGGAGGGTCTTTACTTTCATGAAGGAACCTTATTCTTACCTTCTGCCTTCTGAGGAGTTATGAACACAAGCCATCTCGTGTTGTCATGACCTCTCTAGTGACGGTCACAAGGGTCAGAAGGTAACCGAGATCTAATTGCAAGGAATTTCTGGTGGCCAACCATGCACAGTGATGTTAAGTCCTATGTTTCGGTTTGTCCCATTTGTGTGGCGACCAAATATTCTACCCCAAAACCCATCCGACTGCTACAGCAGGACGATTCACCTTTAAGACCGTGGGAATCCCTGTCCATGGACTTTATTGTTGATCGCCCACCTTCATGTGGCAACACAGCTATTATGGTTACTGTGGACTCTTTCAGTAAATTAGAGCATTTCTCCCTTGGTACCAGAAACAGCTTCAGTATTTTTACATGATGTTGTTTGACTTCATGGGATTCCTCATACTATAGTCTCGATCTAGGTGCACATTTCACCTCGAAGTTCTGGTCTGTGCTATGCAGACAGCTTGGTATCCAATGGGCATTGTCTTTGGAATACCATCCCCAGAGCAACGGCCAGACAGAATGCCTTAATGCCACCCTCGAACAATACTTCCATTGCTTTGTAACAAGGAACAAGATGATTGGGCAGAATGCCTCCCCATGGCTGAATTTACCTACAACAATGCCAAACACACCGCAATTGGTATGAGTCCCCTTTTCTGTACTTTTGGGTATATTCCTAGGCACATCCCTATTTCTGATACTTTACCCACTAAGGTACCCACGATAGACCAACTCCTAGAAGCCCTGAAGCATTTCCACAAGGAGGCCCTCCTGACCTTGGAAATCAGCAAGAAGAGATACAAAGAATGGGCTGACAGAAAGAGAAGACAGTATCCCCCCTGGGAAGTCAGAACTCTGGAGTGTTTGTCTACCAAGGACCGGCCTCAGTGGGTACATGCAGGAAAGATTTCCCCCAGGTATATTGGTCCATTTCCACTCATCCCCAAGGTGAATCCTGTCACCTTTTGATTCTGCTTACCACAAAGACTAAGGAGGGTTTACCCAGTATTTCACACCTCTCTCCTCAAGGCATATTTACCATACCCACATGGACGATGATTATCTGGTTTGCAGGTATCTAAGATTTGAGAAACAGAAGAATATGAGGTGACTAAGCTGATCGACTCCAGATATAAATGAGGAACCTTGCAGTATTTGGTACATTGGAAGGGATACTTGTTAGCCGAAAGGATTTGGGAGCCCAGACGTCATATCCATGCCCCTCGTCTCATTCAACAGTTTCATAAACAACATCCTCACAAACCGGGAGGTACCCTGATAAAGAGGGGTCATACTGTCACGTTTCATCCCTGGAAGGTATGGCAGCAATGGAGGCTACATTAGTTTGGGTCGTCACTTCTCCCAGGTGCACATTGTGGCAGTCTAGTCTTTTCACGGCTGCTGTCCTATTCACTGGAGCCACACCCCCAGCTCAGAGCATTGCAACCCTTGTAGTTGATGAACGCTCGTAGCTCACTTCTCTGTACCTGTTCCGCTGTTTTCCATTTGTGCTTTCTTTTGTCCTCTCTGCATTCGGTTCATCAGAACGCTGCTCTCTCTCTTTGCTCTCCTGCCAGTAGGTTGCTGCTTAGTTTGTGCCACCCGCTCTGTTTAACCTGCGGAGCCGGTAACTCCTGCGGTGCTCTCCCTGTACTTCTCCCGTTCGTGGGTTGCTGCTTGGCTCACGCCTCTCACCCTGTTTAACCTGCAGAGCCAGCAACTCCTAAAGCGGTCTCTCTCTGCTTCCCCCGGTCGCAGGTTTCAACTTGGCTCACTCCACCTTCCCTGTCTCATCTGTGGAGCCGACTACCCCAGTGACTCTATTTCTACTTTCCCCGTTTGCTTTGCTTCTCTCTCCTCTGTCTCACCTGTTACTTCCCGGAGTCTCTGTGTTTCCCTTTCCCATTGGATCACCCTTACTACAGGAGGGGGCAGTTCTCCAGGAATCTCTTATTCAGTGTTCTTGATCTCCAGCCTTCGTTATTCACTCAAGTGCCCTCATTCCATCCGGGTAATTTCTTTGGTCTACTGAACCATCTTACCCACTATACATCCACACCAACCCAGGTTGTTTTAGCCATAGGGCTTTTTCGCTGGTAGTGGGCTGGCTCCTCTGAGTCCCCTCTTGTCTGAAGTATACCTACTCAGTCAAGGTGGCCTCCGGGGGGGGCTCGCCCTTATCTCTATGAAAAGAGAAAGAAAAGAAGGACAAAAAGTACAAGGACGACGAAGAGACTAAGACGATCTAGAGAAATAACAATACAGAGACCCAAGACAGTTCCACAGAAGAACCAGTTGAGGAGGGGCAGGGGGAGGAATCACCAGAGCGTGAGACACATAGAGTGGACCACAAGGGCACTAATAATATTTCTGGGTCAGTAGTTCCAGTAGATCAAGTTCCTCCCAGGTCGACAGTATAGAAGCGTATAAGTTGTTTGAGGGTGGGTCTCATAAGAAAGTTGCCATTCCCAGGCTCTCTCTCACTTCCTGTGACTGTGGTAGCCCGTAAGTATGCCATAGGGGCACAATGACCTAAGGCTAAACACTTGGCCTCTGGCTCTGAGGAGACTTTCTCAAATGCAGACATCCCAGAGATTTCTGTAGCCTTTATTGTAGTGTGGGTAAAAAGTCCCAGAATGGAAGTAGAGATTCCATCAAATACCCATTCCCATTTGTGTAGATGCTAACCCATTGTCATGATGCCTACCCCCGGGGACCCAGACCACGTCCAGCAACCCCGGAAGCAGGCATAAAGTTATCCTAAGCAAGCCCAACAACCCCTGCTAGGGGCTATTTGGGTCCAGTCCTGGCGCCTATGGTGCCAGGCTCATATGGAGATTCAGTCCTGGCGCCGTAGGCACCAGGCGCATAGACTAAAACTTAACTGATCCAGACCATAATGCAAACTTACCTGATGCAGACCATGCTGCAAGAGCTCCAAGCCAAAAGAGGCTTGGAAGGGACTACTTTACTTAGGGACTATTTCTTACTCGGGTTGGGCTGGGGAGTAATACTTACCTGGGACTACTTTGGAGGTTATTTTAACCACGCCCGAAGAGCAGCACGCGCTTCGCGTTATTCTGCATCCGGCAGTGTAACGCTCACCGTGCCTGCAAGTCTGCATCCAGCCTTCTGCCACGCCCGCCTCGAGTTTGGAGCTCCTAGACAAAGGGAGAAAGAAGGAGAAAAGGTTAGAACAAGAGCAATACCTTTAATCCTTACCTGAATTCCCAATCTATCGCGCCTTTGAGCTGGAAGAAAGAAGTTATTTTATGCGCGTCGCCTCGCCTGCTGCAGCGCCGCGCTGAACTCACCGGCCTTCGCAGCATCTTCACATTCCACCACATCCTCCTGCATGTTCCCGCCGCACTCTGGCACCTGAGGAGAAGACAAGAACAGCAAGGTGAGCCAAGGGAATACACAGAGGAATATTAGTTACCCCCCCATAGACTTACCTGATTTTACCACCGGGGGTACTATTCCTCTTCATGGGTCGGCCCAGCTTCCACTGCATCTTCGCCGAACCCCGGCCCCTAAGGGGAAAACAAAAGGAAAACAAGGTGAAACAAAGGGACTAACAAGGGGAACCCTCCTCACCACAATAGATTTACCTGATTTTACCGCCGGAGGTATTATTCCCCAAGACTTCATACTTTCACTCAGCGCCTGAATAAGGGAGAAAGCAACAGGTTACATATTGACATTATTTTATCGAACTGTATTGGAAAATACAAATCCTTACCAGAATACTACCGGTTGCCACAAGGAACTCTTCTTTAGGGTCAAGCTGCATTCTGCAAGGAATCGGACAAGAGTGAAAGTCAGGCATTTGAACTCTTACGAACTTTATACTTACGGCATCTTGCCGGGAATCTCGGAGTCAATATTGTTCTGGAACTCACCAATTCCTTCGAGCCAGTGAAGCAACTGGTTATCAACGCGCCCCTGCGCTCAATGCAGGATGGAGAGCTCATCTTTTCAAACCATCAGGTGAGACTATAAGAGGGGACATCAAAGGCGATCTGTGGGGAGAACAGCGGGGGTGGGGGGATTTACACTCAACTCCACGGGTGGTTAATTCCCTCTCTCCATTTGCAGAAGAATATTCCTACAGGCCAAGCAAATGAAGCTAGGTGGGCCAATCCAGTCTGTCATCTCGGCCCCACGCGTCACATTGGTGGAGAACGCAGCTGTCCAGTTCCAATCGACGCCTCTGTGGGAGCCAGGTGAGCGTAACACCCATTGCATGTATGATGGTTTTAGACTGCACATCCTTTGGACCAAAGGTTTTAGTAAATTGACATCTGAAATCCCCTGATTTATCTATGTGTTTATGTAGTCCCTTTGATGGTATCCCATGCTCTTTTTGCATTGTTCCCTTTGGTTTTGGGTTGTCTAATTAAAGTTGGGGGTCTGAGTGACGTCAGTTGAAGTCCCCCTGCAACTACATACATGTTTTAATCCTTAAGTGTTTATGATCAGGGATCACCAAAAATGCACTCAGGCACATGGGTGCTGCTTAGGCACCTCATTGTGCTCTACAGAGATTATTTCACTCTACATTTGTTTTAGGGGATAGAGTGGTGACAGATTGTAATTGGTTTTGGCTTCACCAGAGTTGCAAGCCGAGGTACTGTATTAGTGTTGCAATCCAGGCTTATGGTAGCCATTGGGGTACTAATGCTCTTGTAAGACCTACTCTCTGCCATTGTCCTATAGTGGCTTCCTTTGTGCAGGGTAATTGTTAATTGTGTCTAAGATGGTTTTGTGCACACCTGGGCTCTTCATAAACCCAAGATGGCACCCAATGCATTGATCTAAAGTGGTCGAGACCAGTTCCTGACTCTTAGGAGTCCATTGTACTTTCTGCAAGTGTGGGACTGGGTGCATATGTCCTTTCCACCAAACATTTGTTTGTAATTTACTAGTACGGGGGCTGCAACCTTTGGCTTATCAGATGTTTTAGTACACAACTACAATCACAGCTAGAGAGCAAATTCACTGTTGAAGCATCATGGGGGCTATAATACAAAACATCTGGAGAGTCACAGGTTGCAGACTCCTGCCCTAATGAGAATGGTGGTCTGACAGAAGCCAGCCCCAGTGAGTGAAGGGCAATATATATAATCTTTTCTTTAGCTGCACAGTAACTTCACTGAGATGACTGACTGTTTGGGCTATTCCCCTTGAAGATGCACCTGATTGGCTGCATCTGTTGTTCAGACTCTTAAAGCTGGCATTGGTGCTGAAGTGAAACATTTTCTTTAAAAGCAAGGAGCTTCCCTGTAATGACTGATGATGGTGTTACCCTTTAAGCCGCACTAAATTGGCTGCATCTGTTGCCCAGATTCGTAAAGTTGCTGGAGGCACACTGAAGTGGCACATTCTCCTTATCTGCAAACACACTTTTCTGCAGTGACTATTGGGGGAGTTTCCCTCTGAGTCACACTGGATTGCATGCATCTAATGTCCAGATTTATGAAGCAGGCCCTGAAGTGGCACATTTTCCTTACTGGCCAGGCCACTTCCGTGCAGTGACTGTTGGGGTGTTCATGTTCGAGTTGCACCAGATTGGCTGCATTTGTTGCCTGCACTCATAAAGCTGATTGTGGTGCTTAAGTGGTCCATCCTCCTTTCCTGAAAGATTACTTCCCTACAGTGACTGTTGGGGGTTCCAGAAGCTGGATGGGTCTGGTCCTTCTTCTCTCCTGCCCACGTTCTGACAAACAGAACTCAATTTGGAGGGTCAAGGACACCAGTTTCTGGAAAGTGGATGGTCTTGCTACTCGGGCCAACTCATCTTTGATATCTTCATACAGACCCCGATGAAACATGGTCAGCTGGGAGGAGTCCGGACATCCAGTGTCAATAGCAAGTTTCATAAAGGAGGAAACATACGTCTGGACATCTTGAGCCCCTTGTCTTAAGTCTAGCAAGGTTTTGTATGATGAGTACTGCACTTCAGGTCGGTCAAATCTGGATTTGAATAATTGAGTGAACAAAGCGTAGTCGTTCACAGCAGGGTCAGACTGGGTAATCAAGTGGGTGGCCCATGCCAGGGCGTTCCCTAAGAGATTAGAGATGAGGAATCCCACCCAAGTTCAAGTGAAGTACACCAAACAGGCCTCCAGGAATTCCTTGAGGGTTTTAGGGTTACCATCGTATTTTCCAAAAGGAAAGGACAGGGAGGGAGGTCACCAATGGGGTCTTCTCATTTGGTGATCTGTTGTCTTAATGCAACATTTTCTGCTCGGAGAGACTGCACCTCAACACTCATGGCCTCATCACGACTTTGGCGGTAACCCTTATATCCAGCGGTCGCGCTTTTACCCCAGGATTTAAAGGTGCACCAAATCAGGACTTCGGCGGATTTCGCCCCACCTCTTGGCTGTCGTAGGTTTCAATTTGGCTCACTCCACCTTCCCTGATGCCACAAAATGCACTAGAAAGCAACATTTGAAAATATGAAGTTATTATTACCACCTGAAATAGCCATCTCATCAACACATCTTATTTTGGTCCCCTCCTTAACACAATATGCAGCATGAGCCTCATCATCAGTCTGGCGGTAACCCTTAAATGCGGCGATAGCGCTATTACCGCAGCATTTAAGGGTCCGCCAGATCATGGAATCCGCAGCAAAATAGCCGATTTTCGGCGCGATTACCGCCGGCAGGAAATCCACCGGCGATAATAGCGTGGATTTTCCCCATTGGGCCCAAAGGGGAATGAGGAATTCCTGAATGGGCTCAATGGGGAATGGGCAATAACCCTTCCGCCAAACCCGTGATCCGGCGCTAATAGCGCCAGAGGGTTTGGTGGTAGGGCTAATAGCGCCAGCGCTACCGCCCAACTCGTGATGAGGCCCATACCTTTTCAAAGATAGCGACATGATTTGAGCATTAAGCCCAAAAAGTTTCAGAGTAGAAGCATATTGATATACAAATACAATTGTTACAATGTTGTAAATTGTAAAATCAAATAATGCCTTTGTACTATCTTACTGTGAAAACTGTCACCTTCTAAGAAACAAAAGATAGATGTTTTTTTTTTCCTGCTCATTTTAGCCGAGACTACAACAATTAAGGTTCTCCAACCTGGCGAAATGTTGAATTATTATTTGCTAATGGGATACTATAGAGAGATATTGGGCCTCCTTACCAGTTTCGCAGCACACCCTCCCATGTCTCTGTACAACTACACTGTTCAGCACTGCACATCACTGATCTGCACTCAATCCACTTTACTGCAGACATGCACACAACCCCAACACTACTTTGTACTCACATCATCCCTACACTGCAAACACATACCCAGCTCCAACACTGCTCTGGAAACACTGCCTCCAGCACTATTCTACACTGCACACACACAGATCGCCATCATCAGCACCACCCACATTGTCCTCAGCAATGCATTGCTCTGCACACACATTCTAATCCCAGCACTAGACATACATATTGCCCAGCACTGCAACACACACCACTCCGGCATTGCTTAAAGATGGCCTCAGCACTGTACTGCATGCACACACAGACCACCATAGCAGTGTACTGTACACACATACACACACACACACACACACACACACTGCCCAGGTACTGCAATGCATAGACAACAGCCTCAGAACTGCACGGCACACACCATTCCAGCACCTACAGACATCTTCCCAGTGTGTAAATGTTGGCACAGCACTGCACTGCACACTCACACAGCAACACACCCATGCATCCCACTGCTCCACACACATGCCACTGCTACAGATTTAATGAATGCAGTGCTAACTGTGCATACCCAAGTCTGGGTTTACTGTGATGTTGGTTGTGACAGTTTCTTGGTTTACTGTGATAACTGCAACTAATGGAATGTGGACTTATCATGTTTGAATCCAACATTGCGTGTGATCATTTGGAATATTGGTATAGCACTTCTGTGCCAAGTGGGCATAATGAAATCAGCCATTCCTTTTCTAATTGGGCACGATGGAATATTGTACTGCTGTGATAAATTGGCATAGTTTCTCCAGGCACTTTGTTTCTAACTGGACATAATAGAATCAGACAATTCCTCCTAATTGGGCACTGTGGAAACTGGAACGCCAATATAAATTGTGCATAATATTGATAATGTAGTGAATACCTGCGCATTGGATGGTTATGCTGCAAGAATCTGGACTATTGATGGTAATACTTGGCAAAGCTATGCGTACCATGGATCCAGAAAGAAAAAACCTTGAAATGGTGAGTGCCTGGACTTTTTATGGCATTACCTATCATTCGGCACAAACTATGGCACATGGTGTGAGTATGTCACCTGACAAAGTGTGGAATTTTCATGGCTTATGATCAAAATAGCTGGAAATTAACATATATACCTTCAGTCATGGAGTCAATGCCTATACAATGCAAATACATCAGCAAACACTATTGTTTTTTATCAATGTAAGTTTTAAGTGGAGTCTGAAGTGTTATAGCAGTCATGTTAATAGGCACATAGGTAATTGGATGTGGATACCTTTCTTGTGGTCATAATCTACAAGATATGCTCCTGTCTCCCTTTCAGATGCTCCTCCACACCGATAATCATCTTTTACAACCAATCTCAATCTAATCTGCTAACTCTCCCCATCTACTCCCTTCTTTCACCTTCCCACCACTCTGACCTTCCAATCTCTTTGATTCCACTCTTCCACCAAACCAAGGAGAAGATCCCAAGTCATTGTTAAATACCCATACACATAAACCGAATATTTCCACTTCTTTGCACAGCAACCCTATCAAGTGTGCAAGTATTCTTCAATCTCAAAACTGGGAGAAATTTTTGAAAGATGCTTCCCGTAGAAAAAGCACAGGGTTCTTAACTGTTCTGTGAGTCTCGCAGGAAAAAACAAGAAGTTTCAATGCTTTGTGTTGACTGAAAACCTAGCTACGTTCAACTATGTCTAAGAAAATACTAAAGTCTGTTGCTTATATTTTATCTATTTTATTATTGGATCACCAAAATGTGACATGTCAATTTAACCTCAAAATCAGAATGTATTCAAAAGAAGAATGTAACATCGACCAAGTTACTCTCCAGCGTGACAAAGTGGAGATGAATACAATATTGTGAATACCCAAAACTATCACAACAAAATCTAACTAGCTGCCTATATTAATCTCACTATGGATAGCCATTCAAGTAGTCACTCTATGTTTAAAATACATGATATTCTAAAAGCTACTAGATGTGCTTTATGTTGCCATTCCACATTAGCTTCTCTATGAACTTCACTGAATACTTCAAAAATGGCAATATAATATGAGTCAGGAATGTTTAAAACATTTGGTTTTCTCTGGTATCAGGAGAAGTATGAAATCAGAGAAAGACATTGAAAATGTAAATGTTTTGAATAATGTATCAACAATACTCTGAAGATCTGTTCATTCTATTCTAATCCCACATACATATTGTGTTCTCCAAAGTACATGAATACAGTGTTCAGTAAACATGTTTGTGTGACTTTTTCTAAGTATGAGTACATGATTTGCAATCTTTACATTTATATATATGTGTTTTTGCGTGTGTGTGTGTGTGTATTTGCAAGCTACTGGTTCATGTAGCTTTCCATTCGGTATTTGCCTGCACAACTTAAATGCATCTGTGTGTGTGGTTGTGTTCATTTCAGCCTCCATGTATTCTGAAGAAATACTGTTCTGGTCCCAACTGTAGACAGGGTTCTTAGCATGTTTGGCATGCAGCTTTCTATTATCCTGAATATATGGCTTTCACTAAACATGGATATGTTCCTTTCAATCTAGATGCATATACAGTTTTAAAGGACCTACATTTGATGATTTCCAGCTACTTGTATATCTGGACTGGAGATGTACTATTCCACAGTAGCATATGCTTAGTTGACATCCCCCTTCCCTCCCACATTGTCAAAACTGACAAAGTGATGATAGGGGTTTCGACCCCCTCTCCCGAACCACAGAAGCTGAATAGATCGACCCTCCCACGTTGGTTAGCACGGGTGCATAAACTGAGTAACACAGGAAGCCACATGGCAGCCAATGGAGGGAAGACGGAATTAGGGAAAGGGGGTGAAATGACAAAGGAAAGGAGGGAAAAACATAACATGCAAATGTAACAATACTCATCAGGAGGTAAGTCAGTAATGAAATCCATGGATATATGTGTCCAAACCTTCTCAGGAGTTGGTAAAGGCTGGAGCAGTCCTGCTTTCTTGGTATGGTCTGACTTACTACGTACACATATTTCACACTCTTGGATATATTTCCTAGAGTCCAGTCTCCATCCTGGCCACCAAAAATACTTTTCCAGCATACCTTGAGTCTTTTTGCTTCCTGAATGTCCTACTAAAGGTGAATTGTGACACCAATGCAACGCTTTCTTTTGTAAATCCAGCGTAGGTAAATACAACCTACCAGCATAATAGGGAAGACCATTGCGAAAAAGTTTCTAATGGATTCTCCATTCCCCATTTCACTCTCTCTTGAACTTTTCATTTTTTGTTTCACTTGTCTCAACAATTGTGTCATTACAGCTCTCACTACTTTCTCCACTGGAATAATAGTTTTAACTTCTGTTATACTGTTTTCCAGATTTTGCTGCCTAGACAAAACATCTGCTTTCCCATTCTTTTTTCCTGGTCTAAAAGTTACCAAAATATTAAATTCATTAAAGTACTGTGACCACCTTAATTGCCTGGGACTCAGAGTATGGGCCGTCTTGAAATACTGTTTTTATGATCGTTGACAACCACCACCTGATATTTGGCCCCCAGCAAATAATGCTGCCATTCCAAAAAGCTGCTCGAATTGCCAATAGTTCTTTGTCAGTAATAGAATAGCTTTGTTCACAACTAGTAAGCTTACGAGAGTAGAAAGCTACTGGATGCCACACCCCCTCTTCGTCCCGCTGAGATAACACTGCCCCAACCGCCAGACTGGACGCATCTGTCTCCACTTGGAAAGGATTCTCCGGATTCAGGTGTCTCAGTACCGAAGCCGATGCAAATGCTCTCTTCAACTCTTGAAAAGCCTCTTTTGACTCAGAGTTCCAACAAAAACTAGTGGCCTTTCTTAATAATTTTGTGATAGGTGTAACAATTTGTGAAAAATTTGAAATAAATCACCTGTAAAAATTAGCAAAACCCAAAAAATACTGAATATCCTTGCTGCATTGAGGTGCTGGCCATTCAGTGACTGCTTGAACCTTTTTCCTGTCCATCACTATTCCAGAAGGGGTCAAAATAAAACCAAGAAATTCCACTTGAGTGGTACGAAAGGCACATTTTCCAGTTTTACATACAACTGATAGTCTTGTAATTTTTTCAACACTGCTCTAACATGACCTATATGTTGCTCGTCAGACGGGGAGTAAATCAAAATGTCATCTGTATATACTATGACAAACACATCCAGAAACTCACTCAACACCTCCTGCATGAAATATTGAAATGCTGCAGGGGCGTTACACAATCCAAAAGGCATGACCAGGTATTCCAACAAGCCAAATTTAGTTCTGAAGGCCGTCTTCCACTCATCTCCCTCTTTTACACAAATTAAATGATAGGCCCCTCTCAAATCCAATTTCGTGTACACCACTGCTGTCTTAACTTGATCCAATAACACTGAAATCAAGAGCAAAGGATATCTATATTTATCGTCACCTTATTCAAAGCTCGATAATCAATACATGTCCTAAGAGTGCCCTCTTTCTTAGGGACGAAGAATAAAGGAGACGAGACGGGTGAGGTTGAATGTCTAATAAACCCCTTACTCAACATCTCATCCAAATAATACCGTAAATGCTGGTTTTCAGTTTCAGTCAAAGCATAGATTCTGCTACAAGGTAACTTTGCCCCTGGCTCCAACTCAATTACGCAACCATATGATCTATGGGGCGGTAACTTGTCCGCTCCCCCTTTGTCAAAGACTTTCGACAAATCCTGGTAATGGTCTGGAATACTCCTAGCCACTGCTCCCACCATTTGGGGTTCAGCCACCTGCTCTGCCAACAATAATGCGGGGCCCATCTCCGCCTCCATGTGACCCGCACACTCCAAACCTTCAAAGTTCACCTCACGCTTAACCCAATAAATCCTGGGATTGTGCTTAGTTAACTAAGGCATGCCCAAGATGATTCCAAACTGTGGTGCCACTATTAAATCAAATACAATTTCCTCCACATGCCCAGGCCCGCACTTCATTATAATGGGCTGAGTCTGTTGACTTATGGGCCCAGAAATCAAAGGAGACCCATCCACCTGTGATTTTTCCCTCACTGGTAAACACAACCTCTTGGCCAATCCAATATCAATGAAATTACCTGTGGCTACCCAAGTCTACCATGGCTGATACTATCTGTTTTGTACAGGCAAAGCATAAAGTCAACAAAATGTACAAATGAGACTTTCTTTTTCCTGCCGTATTGACTATCCAATTGGGGAACCTAATCTCCTCTGGGCCTGTCACCTGAGTTCCCCCTAAGGCCAGCCCAATCCTTTTCCCGTCTCCCCTTTTTCGGCTCCTTTCCTTGGAGTATTAGGGCAGGTCCTAATATAATGCCCTGGTTGCCCACAATATAAACACAAGTTGTTAGCCTTCCGTTGTTCCTTTTCTGCTGTAGACAATCGACCTCTCACTCCACCAATCTGCATAGGTTCTCCTTCTATATTTCTACTTCCTTTCCCCTGATCCAATCTGGCAAAGGTCACTACTTCTGGTCTTTTCTTATCTCCCTTGCGCTCATTGATACGATGATCTAGTCTAAATGCTAAATCAATCATGGCAGTACAGGTAGTCGGTTGAGGTTCCACCTGAGCGATCACATCTTTCAATTCTTCCTTTAACCCTTGATAAAATAACACAGTCTGTTTACCCTCAGGCCACTCGGTTTCAATCACTAACCTATTAAACTGGGTAACGTACGACACTAAATCACGAGTTCCTTGTCTTAAGACCAATAATTCTTTGTCTTGAGCCAGCAAAACTTCTCTGCGATCAGAAAATCTTCCAAATTCCCCCAGGAAATGATCCCAATTATACAATAATGGGTCATCCTTCTGTACCATAGGCATTGCCCAAGCAGCCGCATCCCCCGTTAGAAATAAAATGACAAATGCTGCCCTAGCTTTTATGGTCTCAATGGCCGTGGGTTTACACAAAAAGTGTAATCGCCACTGAGTTAAAAAGGTCATATATTTCTTTGGATCCACTGTGAATCTTTTGGGTGCCGCTAAAGGCACACTACTAGGGGGCTGCACAATCACTGTGGCTGGGGCTCTACCCGTTGAAACACCTGTGGATGATCCAGCCCCCTCCAACGGGATGCATTGTGCAACCAAACCCTGTACCTGCACCTTCAACGTGTTTGATTCTTGTCTAGCTTGTACTAACTCTACTTGAATATACTGTAGTGCTTTTAGCACTTCCGCTAAAGTAGGAGGATTTGTCTCCATTTGGCCTGGGTGGTTCAATTACCCCGAAATCGGGGGCAGATAATTCTGTCAAAACTAGCAAAGGGATGATAGGGGTCTCGACCCCCTCTCCCGAACCACAGAAGCCGAATAGATTGACCCTCCCACCTTGGTTAGCACGGGCACCTGAACTGAGTAACACAGGAAGCCACGTGGCAGCCAATGAGGGGAAGATGGAGTTAGGGAAAGGGGGTGGAATGACAAAGGAAAGGAGGGGAAAACATCATATGCAAATGTAACAATAGCTACCTCCCACGCAATACTCATAGACTTAGTCCTACCTCCTAAAACCTGACCGAACCTGACCTGACCTCCTACACAAACCTGAACCTATTGTAAAGCAATCAAATGTATTCTCATACTCTTAGCATTCCCATAAGTGTGGCCACAAAACACTACTTAAAGCACACTGAACATGGTGTTAGGAACCCGTACAAATCATGATATGAAAGCAAACAGATTTTGTGGCACACAAGCATGATGGCACAAACTGGGTTGAAAACATTGGACTCATGGCCCACTGGGCACAGTGAAGCCACAAACACAATATGGCACACTGAATACACAACACATATCTTTTCCAAGGAGAGGCACTGTGGAATTACTTCCAAAACACTTTAAACTAGAATAGGATTCCTGACCCTTCCTGAAACACTCCTGGTTTTTAAAGCAGTGCCTGACAAGTAAATTAGCATAGTTCTTGCCCACATATAAGTTCAACTGCGTGTTTCTTCACACGCGCAACCATATCAAACTGCATCAAGGATGAATGCACTTATTTTACGGTCCGGGCGCCTCACAAGGACACTCGGACCCTGAAGGCTGAAGCCCAAAACGAACGCCAAAGCCGCTCATAATTCACTTCCGCGGCCCGGCACCAGTTACTTCATGCTTGACTGCTTCTCAATCACTGCCACAGCCCAACAGTCCTACGGCGTCCGAAATACTGCCTGACTCCCCGCGTCCTCCAACGCTGCCGCCCGTGCATTTAATCAGCAATTATCTGCACTGAGGCGGTTGAGGACTTTAAACAGTTCTTAATTGCCAGCTGTAGAGCCGTGTGAAACCATAGAACTACACCATTCCCAAAGCATGCTGGGAAGTGTCGTTTTTTACCATGGCAGCTTAATTTCTTGAATGCAAAGCGCCGTTTTTTGCCCCAAACTGTATTCCTGACACACATTACACCTTACACTCACTATGCGTTTAAAGACAAGGGACTACATAGGTTTGCACTTTGCACTGTTCTTAATGAATACAATTGTATTTTGTTGCACACACATCCGGTCTATAGCTATGGCTTTCCCCGGCTACATTACAAGTATGATATCTCTTAGATTTTAGTTAATCATGGTTTCACTTTGATGTAGATGATTCAACACTGTCTTAAACCACTAACTATATTTTAAAGAATACCTAACTTTACAAAAACAATTCCACCTTATAATGTCAGCAAAATGTATTCAGTTTTTCATTTCATGTTAGTGCAAAGTGGATTAGGCTTTAAAGGACAATATCCCAATTTGTATTCAATATAGATGAAGAGCACATAAGATTGATATATTAGCACCTGTTTCTCTGATTTCAAATTGTGCCCCTCTGCATTCCCAGTCCTTTTGTCTTTACACATTAACTCTGTGTTATATGTACAGGAACAACTCTGGATGTATTTTTTGTTGTTCATTTAAGATGTGACATCTGATTTTGGGGGACCCTGCTGGGCATCCAACCAGCCAGACACCAATCTTTCAGAAAACCATCTTTTCAGGTGGCTTATTTGGAAATCAATCTCTGTTGAACTGGTCACTGTTCCCTCACTTGACTGGTCTCCTTCTCTTAATGGACTGCTCTCCTTTCTGCATGGGATCAATCCTCCCTTATGGTGCCTGCTCCGCATAGTACATAGTTGTCTCTTTCTCCTTCCTTCCCCTTTCTTAATCAGACTATTCCTGTTTGCCTTACTAGCCCCACCTCTTCCTTGTGACAGAGATGTGGTTCCCCACCCCAAAGGTGGGAAGTTAAACTGTTCCTGTTAAATAGATGCTCATTTTGTTGTTTCTATAACTTTTGACTCACCTGTGGGAGATGAATGAAACTTATAATTTTAGATTCTGTAAATCGGGGGGAACATTGGGATTTACATGAACATTTTGCAATTACATTTGTCAATTTTACATGTGTTTGCCATTCTTATTCAATTCAAAATGTGGTATCCCATTTCTATTACATAATCTGATAGATACTACCTATAGTGACAGCATATCAAAATGTGAAGTTAATCAGAGTGTCCATTACGATGCACCAATTATAATTTAATGATTGTTCTCAAGTTAAATGAATTAAGTTTTTGGGTGTGCAATTGAATCTGCTCTCCATCAAGTGGCAGTAGCATTACATCACCTAAATGCTCCCTCTTGTATGCCATCCATGTATATTCCATAACAGTTATCTATATCTGTCTACAGAAATGGTATACTTTACACCTTAAGTTTTATTCAGAGCTTTGTGTTTGTGCTGACCATCTGAATGTACGTCACCTTTTCCCTTGACCTTTTGGGGCTAATACAGCTTTATAAGCCTATGTAAACAGAAATAGGTGACAGGCTGTCTTTGAAGCTAAAAACTGGATCCATGTGTGAGTATTGGAGAGAGTTGTAAGGGCTTACACCCTGTAGAAACAACCTTCAAGACAATTGATCAGCAGTTCGGGGTGGGTCCATTACCATCAGGCTTGACTATTAAATGCCATGATCTTCTAAACAGGCAAATAGACTGAAGACCTTTGTGATCTTCATGTGTTTTGATTCTGAATTCCTGGGGTCGGCTTGGAAGTGTAAACATACAATTGGCTCTGAGTCCTTGCTCAAAATGAAAGACAAAGCAGGAAGAAATGAAACATTAATGCTTCAGTTTTGTTCTTGCGTTTCAGATCCTCTTGGTAAACATAGATCCGATGCACTTTTAATCATAGGAATTCTATAATAAAGTTTCCCATTCCCATAATGATGCAATATGGTTTATGCAGTTCATATACATTTATTTTGCCCTCTTAATAAGGACAGTAGTTTAAAACATATGCAGATTTCTATACTTAAAGTAGAAAACAGCCTTGCATTTTCTTACCATAACAAAGCGAGTCCTTTACAAATGAAGAGTTTCAAACAGAGGTTCTGATAACTTCAGTATGTTCTGTCCTGCTGTATTCCTTTGGAAGGGAATCGACATTTTTAACATAATTAGATAATGTTGCTGCAGAATTTTAAATTGGTAGAAGAGATGCTCCGCCAAACAAACTAATTGCTCTTTATGTGATCTATCGTTGAAATTCCTTGTTTAAATTAAGATGTACGTGTGACAATCAGATCAAAAGTCTTTGAAAAGCCCTAAGACTGAATTTTTAAAGTATTTTATCTCCATCTATAGGTGGTGTAGCAGTAATACAGGTGGCATTTTATCACATTTTGAACCCTATTTGTAAATCTGAACGAGGGATCAACCTAGCCAGTCAAAGGATGACCCATCTTTAAATTCATTTATATGACATGTGTTACATTTCCCACCAAGTGGCAACCCATTTGGATATATTCCTACGGTCACCGGGCTAGCATATTTAAATATACATAACCACCAATCGCGGTAGTGTTTTCTAGCCAAGATTCGGGAATGCAAATAGCAACATTCTATTGAATGAAATCCCAGGTTACCACAAGCTCAGCTTTATTCTTGATAACATGTGAACCTCCTTCTTATATTAATTTATTTTTAATAGTTCAGTTATTTAATTTTAATGTCACTTGTTACAAAGCAGGATTCAACACATTTTAAAAATTAATGTTTTAATTTATCTTGGTTGATAATTTAATTGTCTGACATTTAATCCATTCACCCTCCACAATATTCTGTTCTTGCGTCTGTCAAGTTGTAACTGTCCACATTATTATGTGGAAGGCCGGGCTAGGGTGGGGGGGCAAAGGGAAGTAACAGGGTGGCAGCCGGAAGCGCATGGGATGGGCAGTTAAAGAATAAAAGGAGTTGAAGCAAGTTACACCGGCGTGGGCCTCCCCATTCTTGCGGTGCTGCACAACAGCTTTGACTTGCCCCAAAACACACCAGAGAGCCTGTAAACGCTCCAACAACCTGCCACTAAATTCAATGTATTCTTCTGAAATGAATTCGAGAGATCCTTCCTAAATTTTTAAATCATCACCAATGTTTTACTGCATTAACATGCAGATGTTTAATTTCTGTCTAAGTTATTAATATTAATGCAGTTTGATTATTAACATTACACAATAGATACAAAAAAAGGATACTTTTCTGAACTTTATGAATCTGTGGAATTGTCTTAAATATACACTTAGTTAAGAATGCATGTTAGTTTTGAACACTTCACTGTAACTCCTATTCGCTTCACAGGAACATCCACAAGTGACTGTGCTTTTATTGTTTTTTTGTTTTTTTCTAAAGAGATTCTAACTGCTAGCATTACAATGTGGATTAAATATAGTGTTCCCTGGAGTGCTTTAACTGACTCTCATTTGCCCGTACTGTAGAACCCATTAGAACCATTGTTTCTTTATGTTCCCATTCCGTCGCAGGCAAAAAGGTGTTACTTTTGGTTGCAACTGATCTATTTTTTTTGTCAGGAGTAGTTTCATAACTATTTAAGAGTCAAATAGGTTTACAGCGTTTCACATTTGTTTTAAATCCTATAGCTAAAAACTCCAATATTTGTTGTGTTATACCAGCAGAGTGGTATTCTCAGGGACAAATCTATCATCCTAGATGATGGTCATTTTAGGCAATACACGATATAGATGGCCTGTACTGTTTTTTGCCCTGAAGGTAATACTGGCATTGATTTATTGAAACTGTCTGATGAGCCTATCAATATACAATGAGGAGGACTGTCTAAACACACCAGAATTCACTCATCGTGTTTCTTTCAGAAGGCCTTTGTTGATGATCTCAGCTTTTTGGGGCCCTCACAAAGATCAAGAATAGACTTCTATTACAACAAACCCATTCAAAGCACAGCCAATGGGCTACCATTAGACCACAGGGGCTTTTGGGTCAATTAAGATCAAGTCACATTGGGTCCAATACACAGTGCTTAGAGAACAGAAGAGTCCCAAATCCACTTCTTCTTACAATCATCCCCAAGGTGGCAGGAACCCCATTGCTCAGGTTTAGCTGTGGTTACTGTGTTAGGCCATTTAAGTGCAAATGTGTACTTGTTTTTGTGCCTTTAACAGGGATGCAATGCTCGGGTAAGGCGCAGTTTGCAGAGAAGACCTGATTGGGATATAGTTGACGTTAGGGGGTTCCAAGATTAGTATGTGGTGCAGTACCTCAGGGATAGATGTATCCTCTCGCATCAGCTGATATTTCTGCAGTAATCCTGTTAAATGCGGTTGTGCTACTGGCCAGTTTTACTCTGCATCAAGATGGGAATATGTGAGAAGGAAGCACAGTCTCAAAGCTTTTCTGGCCCCAGTACCATTTTCTGCTTAGAACAGGGTCCATATAAAACTGGACAGGAAACACCACAATGGTTAAGACATATCGGGTACAGATCTGCCCTATCTCCTCCTCTCCCATTAATGGTTTCAGTCGCTGGGAAGTTCTCATGGCTTCCTTCGACTCCTCTAAAGTTATCATTAATGTCTACCTAAATGGCACTGTCATGGTCCAAGGCCCTCAGGCCAATCTCCTCCTCTTTGATAGGTGCTTCCCTCACCTCATCAATTTCCTCTCATCTCTTGCTTTCCCCTCCTCCCCCCCCGTGGCTACCTTGCCCTCTCTCTCCTCCTCTGCCCCTCCTAGGGCTCTTTCTCCTCCCTCCTCAGGGTCTCCCTCTGATCTGTACCCCTCCCCGAAAGGTCTTTAAGGCTGGCAACCTTCTTCATATTGCCACTCTCAACTCTCGCTCTGCTGTCAAACACTCATCTAACATCTGCCACCTCCTTGAAAAACTAGACCTTGATGTCCTTGGTCTTACTGAGACATGGTTCACGGCCAGCTCTGTCACAAGCTTTGACACTCTCCTCCCTGACGGCTACAAGATCCTCTCAGCACCCAGATCCTCCTGGTCTGGTGGGGGGGTAGCCCTGATCTTTCTTGAGTGGATTCCTGCCTCTATCATTCCCACTCAGACCTACTCCTCTTTTGAATGCCTTGTCTGTAGGCTTTCTCTCTCACCTACCCATTCTTTTGCTGTGGTTACCATCTACCAGCCTCCTGGTCAAACCACCTCATTTCTCTCTGAGTGGGCAGACCTCTCCTCCTCCCTCCTGGCCTCTACCACTCAACTCCTCCTCCTCTGTGACCTCAATATACATTTAGACTCTCCTTGCTCCTCCTCTGTACTCTTCTGTGACCTCTGTGACTCCCTCTCCTTGTCCATCCTCCCCTCTCACCCGACTAACTCTGCAGGGCACACACTTGATGTCTTCATCTCCTCTGACCTCCCCCTCTCCATCCCTCTGACCACTCCTCTCTCCTGGAGTTAACACTCCCTTCTCTCCTCTCATCTCTCCCTCTCTCCCCCCAAGCCAAGCCTACCCCAACACTGCCACCTACCTTCTCGGACATCCGGCCCTTGAAGCGTGTGTCTGTTGAGGCTTTTGTCGCCACTTTCTCTCCACCCCCTCAACCTTTGGCTTTCTCACATCCTGACACAGCCCTGTCTCTGCTCTACTCTTCAATTTCTGAAACGCTTGATGCTCTTGCCCCTGTCATGAGGATCCGTTTGAAGTCCAAAGCCAAGTGCAATTCCTGGTATGACTCTGACCTAGCTACACTTAAACGTAAGTGTAGGGCGGCTGACAGGAAATGGAGGACTTCCTGATCATCCTCTGACAAACTGGCCTGTCGCCTGCTACAAAGGCAATACCGACTCTCTGTCCTCACCAAGAAGAGAGTCCACATTAAAGCTTGTGTCTCTGTGGTATCTAACAACTCGGCCAAACTCTTTAAAATCTGCCAGAAGCTGGACAACCCTGCTGCAGTCTCTACCCCTCCTGTTGCCTCCCAGGCTCTTTTCAATGCCCTTACCTCTCAATTCATTTAAAAAAAAAAAAACAGGACATCATGTCCACCCTCTCCACCCACACCCCGCCCCTCCCTCCCCATCTGTGCTTGCTGACCCTCCTTTAGCCAGCCCCACCATCCTTCTCGTCCTTTCCTCTTTTCTCCCCTGACGAGGTTGCTAGACAAGTCTGATCTATGAAAGCCTCGTCAAAACAGGTTCATCCCTGTTCCTCTAAAACCATCAAGGACCACATTGACACCCTTGCTCCGGCCCTTGCTGGTTTTTGCAACCACTCCTTTGCCTCAGGATCCTTCCCCTCCCCTCTGAAGCACTCCTTTGTGCATCCTCTTCTAAAGAAACGTACAGCTGATCCTTCTTGCCCAGCTAACTATTGCCCAATTTCTATTGCTCCCTTTCCTGGCAAACTCCTGGAAGAGTTGGCCATCTCTCAGCTTAACCTTCATTCCAATTCTGTTGGCTGTCTCTATGACCACCGGTCTGGCTTCAGAGCTGCCAGAAGCATGGAAACTGCTCTCCGGAGCATCCATGAAGATCTGCTCTCCAACCTTGACTCTAGCATTCCCTCTGTCCTCATCCTCCACAATCTCTCTTCTGCCTTCGACACTGTCAACCATACCATCCTGCTCAACCGTCTCCGTGAAAACCTGGGTATCACTGATCAGGCTCTGGCATGGCTGACCTCTTTCCTCTCAGATCGACCCTCCCAGGGCCAACTTGGGTCCTTCCTTTCATCTATCTTCCTCTCTATCTGTGGTGTTCCCCAGGGGTCTAACCTCTCGCCCTGGCTTTTCAACCAATACCTGGCAACTCTCGCCCACTGAATTGCCACTTTTTGCTCAAATTTCCAGTGCTATACTGACAACACTCAACTCATTTTCAGGCTGCCCTCTGCCACCTCCTCTCTCATCTCTGATTGCCTAACTGCCATTCAAGATCGGTGTGCCGCCAATGATCTTTGTCTAAATGCCAGCAAGACTGAGATCCTCCACATCAGCACACCTTCACCATCCTTTCCCCTCACTCTCTGGCCGGCCTCCCTTGGCCCTCCTCCTACCCCCACCTGCGAGGCTAAGAACCTCAGGGGCATCTTTGACTCCACCCTTTCCTTCTCTGCCCACATCTCTGAGGTCTTTAAAAAGTCAAATTTCCGACTGCACCTCCTCAGAGGTATTCTGCTTTTCCTCTCCTTCCCCCAGAAGCTCATGGTATCCCAAGCTCTGGTTCTCTCTAGCTTAGACTATTGTAACAGCCTCTTTCTAAATCTACATGCCTCTACTCTCCGCCCTCTGCAACTAATCTAGAACTGGACTGCGAGACTTGTCCTTGGTCTCAAGCCCTGGGATCGTATCTCTCCAGCTCTGAAATCTCCCCATTGGCTCCTAGTGGATGCAAGGATTACATTTAAAACCCTCTGCATTGTCCACAAGGCATTCTGGGGCTTGGGTCCAAAATACCTTCAGCTATCCCTCTGCAAATACCTCCTCTCTCGAGCTCTTCACTCCTCTACCTCCAACTCCTTCAGGGTCAGTCGTTTTTCAAAGAAACAAGCTGGGGGTAGATATCTGTCTTCGGCTGGGGCATCCCTCTGGAACAGCCTCCCTGCCACTCTAAAACGTGAGGAGAACTATCTCCAGTTCCAGAAGCACCTCAAGACCTTCCTCTTTTCTTCTGCCTTCGCTTCCCCTCTCCCTTTGCTGATCTGTTCTCTCTTGGCACTGTGCACCTGGCCACCCTCTGTCCTCCGGGCCCAGGTACCTGCTCACCCTGCCACCCTCCCGCACTGCCTCTGGGACACCCCTTGCACTGGGGCTGTATCTGTACCCATACAACCCCCCTTTTTCTTCCTGCACTTTTCAGACCTATCCTGTCTGCTGCCTTAAACCTAGCACTTGCAAATTGCTGGTTGCATTTAATCTGTTTGTTGCCTTTATTATTTATTTATTGTTATTTATCTGTTTCTCCTCTGCTTCACACTTTCCACTTCTCGCCCCTTCCATGCACTTTTCCCCTCCCCCTCTCCCATGCACTTGCGCGTTCTCAATGTCACTGGGCCTAGTAAGATCGCTGTTTTGTTCTCCCCTGTTCCCCACCTTTGCCTTGTCGCGCTCTGAAACACTTGTGTACGAGCGCAATAGAAATAAAAAATCAATATCAAGAAGAGGAGAAATCATGATGTACCACTTCGTTCACCTCACTGTTGCTTTGCTTCCTAGAATGGTGCTTCCCACAGTTTTCCACAGGCTTTTCACAGACTTTCTAAAGGCTTTTTTAATTGCAGTCATGGCACAATAAGCACATAAAATAATAGAATGCAAACATGCTTGGGAGGGCTATAAAACTGCAAAAGATAATAACTTCCAAAATAAAAACCCATATTAGCATCTCGGACATTGGATTTCTTTGGTTCTGTACACAACGTGAAGTTGAGCCATGTTTTTAGCGAGACGAAAGGCCCCTGCAAACCATTGGGTCTGGGGACAATAACTCAGTGATGTAAACACCGGAAGAGGTACTGCTCCTAGGCACTGCCTAGCCTACCTTGCTTAAACATTTCCGCCACATTGAGACTTTCAGGCAAGCCAGTGGGAAGACTCCTGTCTTCGGTCAAGAAAGACCAATCCCACATATTATGGTGGGCTTCCTTGTAATGAGAAAAAAAAGATCTTGCTATGGCACATGCACCAATGGCTTAAGTATCCATGAACAAAAAAAGACTTCTAATAGACTGGATAAACTCATATTTGAAGGACAGTACAATCACTATTCTAAATTGGCAAAGTGATTTGAACAGAGAATCTATTTGTTGGTAGCTCCTGTCTGCCCAGGTGCTATGTACCCAACAGCTGGAATTCACAGGAACCAGTGTGATGCAAGAAAGCATTCAGTCACCCACCACTTTTCATAAGGAATACAAGCTTCCATAACATCGCCTCAGCTGCATACTCAGCATAGGTAATTCCAAGATGCTGGCTACCTAGTTGAAGGTTTTGGTCTTTGACTGTGCCATAAATGAAAGTCCCTTAACATTTCTCCCTGACCATTATTCCATATGGAATTTAGCCATACCAGTCTGAATGATCTCCATGACTTTCTGGATTTGTTTAAGACATCTTTTTCTGAATAAATCAGGAAGAGTAAAAGACTTCTGTAATCCGACTTAACACCCTAAAGGGGTTCAATTCACCATCACCCATCTTGCTTACCTCACATCAGGGGACATGACTTTTGATTTTGTGGTGGGGTTGAGGAAGTGGGGTGCCGGTGGACCCATTTTTAGGAAATCCCATTGAAAGTATACAGACTTTCAGCAAAGAAGGGTTTTCTTGGCGAGGGAGGGTGTGCCCAGGCTCGCAGCACACACGTACTCAGTGCCCCTGCCTCAGATGTTAGACGTGAAGGCTGTTATGCCAACCTAACATGGTTTGGTACATTTTCGACAACAGCGGGCAAAAGTAGAAGGGGGTTTCCAAAATGTTTGAATAGCTTACATATTTGATGCCATTTGAAGAAATCTGCATACAAGTTTGGAAGAAGAGTTTAGACCCAACATTGAATGCTTTTGCACAGTTTGGTTGTATTTTGTCAAGAGGTGGCAAAATTAAAGGAAGATTGCAACATATTTCGATGGCTTATATTGATGCTATATGATGAAGCTGCACAAGTATTTGCAAAAAGATTATAGACCCATCTTTGAATGTTTGTGCAAAGTTTGAATGGATTTTGTCCAGTGCGGACTACGTTATATCACTATTACTTGTACCTACATTCTGATACTTAAAAAAAATAAAAAAACATGTGCAAGCAGCATTGTCAAGGAAATTTAAGCATGGTTTTGCAAATGTATCTTTGTTTTATTTCTTGAAAAGTGTCATAATGTAGGTAATTAAAATAGTGAAATACCTTTGGTGACAGGTATAACCGGTTCTATGTTATTTAATCGCGGGACTTTTCATCGCAGGGTTTTTTACCGCAAATTTTTTTTTGAAAAAAACCCCCTTGCATTTTTTTTTTTTGGGTGGGTTACCCCCTAAAACCGCTGTTCACTTTATTTATTTGTTTATTCCCTTACACCATTTTTTAAATTTTTTATCCCCCCCCCAAAAAAAAACGAGTTTTTAAAAAAAAATAAATTCACGGTAAAAAACCCAGCGATGAAAAGTCCTGCGATCAAAGGACAGTATACCGGTATAACCTATGGCCATGGCCAGTGATCTTGTTGTCCAGGGCATATCTGTCAGCCCAGAACCGCACAATCTGGCCACTGGCCATGGCCACCAGGGACCGTCAATGTGGTTAAAGTGGGCATGGCCACCAGAAACCAGTGGTAAAAGGTTTTCGAAATTGGGATAAGTTTGAATGGGGAAAATAATTCTGCTCTCCGCTGCAGCCCGAAGCGCTGGACAGGATTGCAGCAAAACTGCACAAGGGGCATCAGCAAGGACCTGAAAGCATGCTTCTGCAAATCTGTCCTAAGTTTTATTTTTTTCAAAGTGTCAAAATGTAATTTGAAAAAAAATTGGTATAACTTTGTTGCCTCAGCAGTGGGCCTGGCCCTTGGCAACAGCAAATGTCTACTCTGATATGCTTATTAGGGTATGTGGCATGGCCAAAAGCCATGCCCCACGGATTGTGGAGACTAACTATTGCTGCAAGCCATGATCTCTGGCCATTGGTCCCATTATGGGGGTATAGTGGACACTGCACTAGGATGCAGACTAGGTGCAGTGGATAATAGAGGCGGTTGGGTGGGCTGGGGTCATTGTCGATCCTCAGGCCCTAGGCAATTTAACCATGAATTGCAACCCCAGCATGCAATGCTGAAACCGACACACATCAGTATGCGCTGAAAAACATGTTTGTTAAAGGAGATTTATAGTTCTTTCATATATGTTAAAAGAGGAATTATTAATCACTAACATATAGCGCTGTATCACCATGAAAGATTTTCACTAATAAAAACCTATGAAATTCACTTAAAACCCTTGTTAAAGGGACATTATGTTTAAATTACACTAATACAAACCTATGAAACAAATTGAAAAAAAATAACTTTGTTAAAGGGACATTATGGTTGTAAAGTAAAATAGAATAAAGCAAAGAAATCTGCCAGCTTTCGTAAGCTATTCAACCATAACTTGTGACACCGCCATGTACTGCTAAGACTAACACCCAAGACATCAAAGATTACATCACAAATGCTGTTCACCCCAGAGAACAAATAAAATAAAAAAAACAGTATTTTGTAGGCCAGAGAGCCTCTTTAAATCACAGTAATGGCTTTGGCATAAGCAGCACAGATTCTTAAAGACACTTACAGTCCCCTGGACTATCTGACCAGTCTGTGTGAAGACATATGCTCTCAATCAAAAAACGATGTGATACACATATTGAGGAGAAAGGTCTTTTTGGCAAGAAATAATGCCTTGCTTTGCCATTTGGACAAAAGGTCATTTGTATAAAACAACAAAACAAGACTGTTTAAAGAAAGTAGAAATACTTGTTTGACAGGGCGATGTAAAATCACTGGCCTTTTCTGCTCACTGGAACTCTGCTGCTCGTCCCCGCGAGGGAAAGAATTGTAGACTAACTGTAGCTAAAAGCAGTTTGCGGATAAGTGGCACAAGCTAAATTGTTTAAAGATAAAGGCAATCAATTCCAAGTTCAAACATCTGTGTTGAATGTATATGTCCAAATGTATAATTGCACACAATGTAGATTTCCATCCCTAATATAGTAGGGAACCACGTGTATGTTGAAATGTACATTATTTTGAAACACTTATTAGATGCTGTGTGTAGGTTATTTTGAAAATTGCTATCAATACAATTTGCAATGTACAATTATTGTTGGCAGAGATGTATTTTTTCACTTAAAATTCACTGTAAAATGTAATGTGACTAAATAACTTATTTGATAATTAGTGATTCAAATGTGCACATTTAGATGATTTGGAAAAGAAATACAGACGTGATCTTTCAAGTCAAGTATTTGTTTAGTAACATTTATTTTTACAAACGAGTGATGTACAAGTTAACATTCTTAAAAAAGTAACATTTGTAATGCAAAGAATACCTCTAACAGCCTCATAATGCTTTCACCACCCAGCCACCTGTGAAACCTAAGTGCCCACATGTCCAACTATTGTGGGCGGCTACAGCAAACATGGCACTCCATTGGCAGATTCTCTGGGCCACTCCAGAGCTTGTGGGGAGTGTTTAATGTGGTTAACATGTGCATACATGCCTAGAGTGAGCCCTGAGGCACTGCCAGTCAGGTGGTCATGTTTGCCATAGCACACTACATTTGTTAAGTATGCGTTTCAGAAGTGTTTCCTTTGCATGGAGTAAAGAGGGAATACAAATAGACAATGGATATCTGTTTCACTTAGGGACCAACAAGCACAAAGGGAATCACTTTGATTACTTCTTTTCCAGCTGCCTATCACTGAAGCTAGCACAGAAAACCATTACAGAATCTGATGTAAAAGGCCCTCAAATCAGGATTGTGCATCCTGTCATTGCTTGATTTTCTGTCTAATGGATATTTGAGTTCTAAATATTGAAGGACCTGAGTTTTTAATTCTTTTTTTGAGTAATGCATTGTGCCTTCACTCCCAATATCTCACTTTCAGCTCTCTCGTGTATGTTTCTGTTATACGAACATGAGAATCCCACAGATGAGCCAAGGCTAATTCGGATAGGCCTTTTCTGACAGATCTAAACCAATTAAAATCTTCATATCCAGACTGAGCACAAAGCTCAGTTAGGTAATCTTTATATATCGAGAAACCAGGGTAGGCGTAGTCCCTCAGTCAAACCATCATGAGCCTCAACACCAACTCCTCATTTATTGGTCTGAATAACAATTCTTCCTGGATTAGAATTGTGGGAGCAGCAGAAGGGATCTTTAGTAAAAATGTGTGTTAATTCACCAAGTACACTTTTTTCAAATAACCTGAACCAGCAATTTCTTTGCGTAAGAAAGTGTAAAATATGCAACAATGTGGTATTCACTAAGCCATATCAAGCAGAACTTAACACTTTGCACACACTCCAGTGTACCTTGCACCTGATTTACTAAGCAAACACACTTAGAACACAAAATAGCACATTTTACTTCCAGAGATTGAGTAATTACACCATTGCAAGTGAATGTAGAAGTCAAATTACAGTACTGAAAGATGCTCAATTCATTTTTCTCACACAAACACATATTTTTTTCATACACTTCAACATTTTATCCATCCATTTTGGTCACTTTCACCCTCGTATTGTAACTTTAGCACTTCAAACAACACATTTACACTATGATTCTGCAGGTGTAACTTTTTAAACAGAAAACATATTTTTGGAAGTGAAGGTAGGAGTCTTCAGACAGAGGAATGTTAAGATGGAAACTAGGGTAGCAGAGGAATAGTGGTTACATGTATTCTTGTCTTAGCAGTGTTTAATTACTTAGACGGACAATTCACACCATTAGTACTTCCACATTAAAAGAGGAATTGGGAATTCAATGCTGCTTCCTATGCAATAATGTGCTTTGTGAGGCAACATGGAATAGGTAGACATTGAATGTGGATCAAGTTGTAACGTCTAAAATTGGAGGAATTCTAGTGTGTGGTGCAGAAGTCTGGGGGCATGATCCCTAAAAAAAACAGCTCAATATTTGTGAAAGAAAAATGTTGAAATACGTTCATTTGACTTCCCTCATATTTTCCATTCCTGACACTCGATAATGATGTGTTATGCACCAATTGATGAGAGAGTGTTGAAAGCAGCTGTCAAATACTCCATCAAGAGGGAACACTCCACAAAAGATGATAAAATGTACAGGGCTTGGAGAGAACATGTAGCTTCAGATCTGCCAGCGCTGACTTTTAAACTCTTGATCGAGGAATTTAAAGCCATAACCTTACAGAAGGAGATAATTAGTCCAGCTTAGGGAAGAGTCTTCTAGAGATCAAATTAAGCATTTTAAAAGGAAAGTAGAACTACGGAATATGGCAGAAACAAGAAGATAAATAGGAGCAAGAAGTCTCCAAGGAATCCTTCAGTGCTACTTGTAAACTTTGACTAATCAGTAGAGAAGAATGGTCACAATTAATTGAAAAGACTCCATCCTTTTAAAATATAATATTATGAACTTTCAAAATGAATCAGAAAAATGCATAGGATAAAACGTCAACCAGGATGAAGCTTTGAAACATTTCATGCTGCTGTACCCCAAATAGAGAGGGTTGAGAAGTAAAAAATGTTTTGGCAGTGCAAGAAAAGGTCGACTACTTAATAGTGACCCAGTGATACAGTGTCTATTGGCCGACATTGCATTTCGGGAGATGAAGTCAATAGCCAATTCTACAGTGGCTGCCTGGAAAAGAAAAGACTCATTGGGGCTCATTTTCAAATTAACAGTGTGAAACATGAACGCATAGAAATGTTTTCACTTCCGTTTTCCACTCAACCTCCTTTTTGTGTCTTTACAACGCTTACCAGGGCTGTAAAGTGGAGTTGACATCTTGCCTTTGCTCCCTCCTCCATATTGGAAGAGCACTCTGTTTTACGCCTTTGTGAGGTTTTCAGTATTCTGCAAAAGACCAGGTGGACTTCAATAGAAGCCATCATTTTGCGTAGCACAGTATATACGGAGCAATCCAATTATACCAGCACTTATGTTTTATTGGGCAATGCCCTAGATTCAGAGGCATATAGGGCTGGCATATGCGGTATTGCAAATGCAAGTGTATTGTCTGTCACTAAGAGTGTTTTACCCAGGATTCTTTTGAGAGCCCCCTGTCAATTCCTGGTTTTGAGCTATACCAGGAACTTGATTTGAGTTATTTGGGAGATGTTCTGAAAATAAAACCACTTGTACTTTAGTGTTCTGCTACGCTTACGAGGAATATGTTTACAGACCTTCTGTATAGTGATGCACAGCACAACATCGCTTAGCTCAAGTTTGTTGAAACATATTTTGCAAAGAAGGCCTGCTACATTGGTTTAACAATCCCAAACAGATGAACGGTAAATCATAGAGGATGATGAAAGGGTGTACACTCTCAGAAGAGAATCCTGTTCGTAAATTCTGTTGAAAACTATGGCTGGGTCAGAAACGTATGTGTCCTGGTAAAGAACCTCTATGCACTCCATATAGACACAATTTTAAATGGCAAGCTTCGCATTAAATCATTTGTAATTAACTGGTATTGTGGTAATCTAGAGTTCTTTTCCTGCCATTTATAGAAAAAAGATGACCTTTTGCATTGTATGTTCTTTTGCCCTTGAGGCAGAGAACATAAATCCCTGTCTTTAAGCACGCATGTACTAGGCAGTGTTGCCCTGCTTTGATTTATCTGTAGCTGCTTCCTGAACTGCTTGTCTACTTTATTGTAGGTAAATATTTGATTTCTGCTTTTAGAAGAGGAAAGTTGCATTGATTGTTATGTAATATTGTATTGCTTATTGGTTCACATGTGATGTATTGTTTTAGTTACTTTTATTGACACATGATTTTATCTGAAACAAAGTGAAACATGAATCTTAAAATTAGTATGGCATAATCTAACATAAAATACAGCACAGGCATATACAACTGTTGCTTAAAATAATATAAAACACAACCAAAACAGAATTCGAGCATAAACGAGCATAGCAGAGTAGCAAAGACTCAAAACCTATATTAAACAGTGATGAATAGAATGAAAGCAGATGAGTTTGTGATGTAGGAGTAAAACGACATGATGCTGCATTTCTTGTTGTAGGAGCAGAACTGCACATCAATGTGTTTCATATGGATGCTACGGCAATTTTTGTTTATATGTGCGTGTGCAGTTTGTGAGTGTGTATGCACGTGCGTGTGTGCGTGTATGTGATCAAAGTATTAAAGGATAACATGCCCGCGCCCATATGAAACTTGAATGTTAGCATGCGCCACACTTAGAACTGTGAACACCAGCCTGCGCAGCTCCTAGACAAGATTGTGAATGTTAGCATGCCCACACCTAGATAGAACTCTGAACATTGACCTGCGCCGCTTCTAGATAAGACTATGAAGGCCAACAAGTGCCACACTCAGAGAAAACTGTGAATGTCAGCATGTTAAAGGTCAGGTAACCCACTAACCAATATAAGCTCAAACTCTGCACACTGATCTCACACAAACTCACACAACCATCTCTCGCACCACAAGCCGCACGCACTTCACAACACTGCAACAACACATAAGCCGGAGCAACAGCACACGTGGGCTGACACTGATCCAATACCTGCACCAAAACTCAGTATCTGGTGTATACCGAGCTGAAGCTGCCAACAGAACACCACTCCTCTCACTATCCTACTCCCTCTTCACCTCACTAACCCATCCCACCTTATCGTTTACAGTTCCGCCAGAGCACCTGGGGACCAATTCCATTGGTGACGGTGCGCGGTACAAATACCTTTAACATTTAACATTTAACATCTAGGGTGAGATATGCCAAAGATGGTTTTAGACAGAGGTAATGTGAGAGCTCTGCTAACCTCATCCTGCTTTGACATGTAGGAGCTCACCTTGGTGCTTTAAAAGGAGCTTCATTCTAACTCCTTCTGGGGGTGTAGGGTTTGCAGTGAACAGGACACACTCGTGGTTGGAGAATTGTGACTGTGAATTGAAACACAAGACAATAATATTTTCTAGAGATGAGTGAAAATTGAGCACTGTGGGATCTCTTCACAGTACACAACACTGTGTTTTGCCCTCTATTAAGTATGAGAGGGTGTCGTTCTGCATGCGGCATATGTGAAGTGTTGATACAGTACATTGAAGGATGGCTAGCTACATGGCTAAAGCATTGGACTCTGACATGTGAGAAGCCTGCAGTTTGCAAATTCGCATTCTGAGCAGGGACAGATTAGGCTTCGATGCTTCCACGTTTGGTACATCTAATTGCATTACAATTGGGTTAATAAGAACAAAGCACTATAGAACAACAGTATATTATTATAATGTGTATTATTATTATTATTATTATTATTATTATTATTATTATAGTCTCCTCCTGACTTAAAACAGGTGTGAGGATTAGATCCCTTCCCTGATGTAGGATTGTTAATGGAGCATGCAGTTAGATAAACTGCACAGTCAAGAGAATGTTAAGTTGAAATGTATGTGAAAGTTCATGCTGATGAAAAGGAGAAAAGAAGAACATGTTTTAATGCCTTAGGAAAACTCGGCTTTATAATCCCTCCGCCGGCCTACCATAGTTAGAGAGCTCCATTTTGAAAAACATATACTCTTCTAACAAACAAGTGAGAATTATCTACATGCTTGATAACTATTTGCACAACTCTTTGTTTGCGTCACTTTAAATACACAGCACAGCTCCAGCGTATTACTAGCTTCTCTAGTTTCTAACTAAACACTAAGGGGGTCATTTGATAAACAGTGGTGCAGAAAATGAAAGGGTAAAAGTTCTTTTACGCTTTCATTTCCTGCTCCATCTCTTTGTCTTGCTGTTCTGAGGTATGGGACTGCATCAAAGCAGAATTAGCATCTCTACTTTGCTTTCCTCTTCCATCTCGGAAGAGCAAATAGTTTAACGAATGCATGGGATTTTCCAGCAGGAGTAAAAGTGGCAGATTCCAGTGGAATCCATCTTGTAATTGCACCTGTTCAATAGCAGGCAAAATGCATTGGAATATATTATGAAGCACTGCCTGCAAAGCGTAATTTCATGCAGTGAGTTGTTTCTTTCAAAGCAGAGTGTAAAACTGAAGCGTAAAGATGATTTTTATTTGTTTTAATCTTCAGTTTTCCACTCTGTTTTGGGGGTGAGGAATATTGCATGCAGGGGAGACAACAGCATGTTAGTGCACACGTTGGCAGTCCCCTGCAAGCCATTTCCTTTTTTTGTTTTAAATGACCCCTTAAAAGAGTTTGCAATGTTTCATTGGATTTTCAGTGTTCCTACAGAGTTCTGAGTTTGGTTGCTTTCATATCGGAATACTATTGTATTAAATGGAAGATGTCAAAAACCACCTTAACAATATAATTAATATTTTGCCATACTATTTGTTAACTAAAATGATGCACTGGATCCAGGGGCCACACAGAATCAGGATTATCTGGGTTCCTTGCCAGTGTATATTTTCTGTATCTACATCACAACTGTTGCTGTTAAAGGTGTATTGAACTAAAATCACCTAAATTGGACTCCTGAATGTGACTTTTCCTGGTCAATACTGATGCATGGCTCAGATGCCATTGGCAGGGGGCACTTCAGAGGAGCTGCACACGAGCCTTTCAGCAGGAGTCCAGTCCCAGCAATGAAGGTAAGACACTTGCCTTAATGGGAATCTCAATGAAGGGAGGGAGCAACCATGTGTCGGGAACATGATTGTCAACTGGAAGAAAGAGATGCTTTATTCATAGGTTACATCGAGACATATTTAAAGTATAATTGTTCTTTGTACTGCTCATTTTGTCTTTCCCTGGTAACGAGTATACTAGGTCGGTTAAAAATAGTGCTCTCAAAATAAAAATAAAAACAACTCCAGTTGGGAGACAGCTGGCTTTCAGATAAAGTATAAAGTTGCACATGAAAGCATTCACATCCATGCACAACATTTAGAGGTCTGTTTTTCTACCCATCCCCGACCCAATTATTGTACAGTTATAGACCTTTGTCTCAGCAATAGTGGCTTTGATGAAGACTTTTGTTTCTGCTCTTCTTATCCTAGCAACATAATTGATCAAGCTTTCATCTCCTCCCACTTGGATGCATACCCCTGGCACTACAAGGGGTACCCCTACCAGAAGAAACTCCTGAGGGCTTTCTAGAGTCATTTAACCATATGATACTGAATTCTGCACCTGATCAGATGCCCCATCTAAATCAAGCACCTGTCTATGCAGCTCCATCATCACCTGTTGAGCAAAGCCAAGTTCAGAGCCCAGATTCATTCCTCATTGTAGCGCAGGAACACAGTCAGTCAACACCTTACATGATCAATGGGAGGCTCTACAACACAATCACTTTCAGTTATTGATGTTGTGCATGATATAGGTCCAATTTCTAATCTCTTTGGTCTTCACCTGCATCTCATGCATCTGTGATTTTGAGATGTTTTACTAACTCACCCCTTCCTACTGATCTGTGGTGTATCATGCGAGGCAGTTATCTAGGGCAGGCAATGCCGTAGTGACTCTGCAAGCACCATGGAGCTACACTGATTCATTTACGATTGTGCAAAGCTTTCCTAAAATGTCTGAAGACCATGCTACATTACAAGAAGGCAAGAACTTGACTGAAGTATTCATTGTACACCATGTTTATTGAAAGCCAGAAAGAGAACCCATAAGGATCGACATAGGGCTTTGCGAATCCAGCAGCTGTGGACCTGATAGGGAAGGGCAGGGCACGGATCCGGTGGAGGTTTAGAGGAAGAGATTCGGGCAGAGGGAGAGGAGAAGCCAGGCTAACACAGCTCAATTAGGATAACTTTTTTTTCAAAATTCTGCCACTTTTCTGATTTACGAAAGGGTCAGTAAGCTTGCAGTACATCAGAAAAGTGGTGCAGCTATCTCAGAACTGCCTAGTTTACGCGGGAAATACGTGTACACAAGATGATAACAAAACCTCACAGGTGCTGTATTTTAACTGCGTTTTTATGGAAAGGCGGCACTCTGCAAGGAGAATATCCTGGCAGGGTCTGCCCTGTTTTCCTTGTGGTCACATTGTTCTTTTGTCAGACGCAAATGCTTTTTGGAAAAGCTTTTGTTCCTACATGGAGCTCAGTAAGGGGCACTCATTGCCACATTTCCCCCAGTTCTTAATTCTCGATAGGAATGTGTCCTTGAGCGTTAGCGTCAAGGCCATGCGGGGGCTGAAGAATGAGAGGGAGCAGTGAACAGAGGCCTCCTGGCGAGTAGGCTGCTTGTATGCTAGAATAACAATTCTGTTTTATAAGCTGACATCCAGTATCATAATTAGTATGATAATTACCCACAATGTGGTACCCAATCCAGCCGTTGGTGGGTGCTGTCGGACCTGTTAGTGTAGACTCCTGTTTTTAAAGCCAGTGTGTTGCGCCTGAGATACCTCCTGAATATAGCGGGCAGCGGGCGAGAGAGGGGTGATGCACATTGCCATGTACTGCGTTAAATGTCGCACGCCACCTCAGAAGCTAGAAGCTGGCCGGGCATGTGAGTCTACGCACCTGTTTCATTTAATAAAAGAAACCAACACGCCACGTGCAGTCCGGTAGTTCTGAGAATATTGCAGCAGACTTTCTTAATTATTTACCCACTTTGAGACACCCCATCTAGACATCTGTTCACCTGTCCCGACGACAGGGGTAACCTGAGCCGTAAACTACACAATGTCACCCCCCTCCCAATGTTGTAGCCTGGACAATGCTGCTCTGGCCGGTCTTCTTAAGTAGTTACACTGCTTTCCTTGCGCGGCTGCGCGTCAGCCTTTTACAGGTAAGATAACACTGCAAGAAGGTTAATATTTAATGCAATTGCTTAATGGCATTGTTAAGTGAAGCCGGAGGAAAGTACTGGATCGGTTTGCGCTTGACAGAAGCAATTATGAGCCAGCAACTGAGCGTGTGCTGCACACAGGGTATCTGTTTGTCCTTTCTAAACTAAAGGAACCTCTTGGCCCACGCCACTCACAAACATCACCATTGTAATATTACCATTGGTAATATGTGTGTGCAGGAGCGCACCACGCTCCCTTGCATGTAAGCCTTCCACAGCAAGGCTACACCAACTTAAATAAAGTGCGACACAGCTGGCACTATGGAACTTTCTTCATTACAGTTCCTCACATAACTGACCCCAAAAGGGAAACCCTTTCCCTTCCCTCATCCTGACCCCTCCATAGCCCAATGGCGCTTCTCCAACATGTAGGCCCTGAACATGAGCCCCGGCCGCCCATTTAACGATGCAGGAGGGTGCGGGCCTCGCCACGTCACGACGTGAAAACATGGGTGTTGCTAGGTCTGGAAAAGATCAGAGGCTATACTAATGCCGCGACTGTCAGGACTTGGGGCTAGCTAGCCTTTTGGTTGTAGTTCCTGAGCTTCTATCCAGAGCTACAACCAAAAGACCCGGGTCTATAGCCCCTTCAGCCCCTCCTAGCAACGCCTCTGCGTGACAATATGTAGGATTAGGAGTCCTGTGAGACACAATCTATTAAAACCGCAGTCAAACTCACAATTCTCAGAAAATGCACTTGGTTCTTGCTGAACCATCTTTGTGAAAAGGGTAGCATACACGAGAACATGTGCGCAAGTATACTTCAGTAATTGCATGAAACAAGATGCAAGGCATTTTCACAAAGGCGTTCAAATCAGAGAGGCGACAGAAAATGCACTGATCAATAAAGATGATAGGGAGGAAATGGAAACCATGCAAAGAAGCATAAGTAGACAAGCCAAGCATAGAAATGACATGCAAATAACTCATACAGGTGAGAAACGCTCGCCTGGCTGACGAAGGAAAGAGGGCAATCGTTGACAAAGTAAAAGGGGCGGTGTCTGCAGTGTTATGTTTGGCATAAGAAACAGTTTGGCATGGAATAACCACCAGGCCAAACATGGCCCAAGTGCAAAAAAGAGAACTTTTTGATGCATGTTTGCACGAGGGCAAAGTTTGCCCTAGTGTTAATACCATTCCACATAAGCACTAGGGCAAACTAAAACAATATAGTGAAAATGAATCTTTTTTGCACTAGGGCATTTTCTGGCCTAGTACTTGTAACTTGCCAAACTGCACATGACATGGTGCAATGCTTTTTTAATATGTCCCAGGTTTTAAAAACATATTGCAAGCTTTGCCCAAGTGCTAAAACCGTGCAACTTTGCAATTGCAATTGCACTGGTGCAACGTTTCTGTAATCTGGCCCCAGACGTTCAAGTGGCATGCATTGGAGGTGAATGTGGTAGCTGACCTGAATTTCATTGGTACTGGATCCCTGTAGGGAATCAGCGATTACAGAGTAGGGAGCTCACAGACCTTGTAGCAGCATCCATTACACTGGGTCTTCAATGTGGTAGTGTCCTCAGTGGCTCAGCTCATCACATATCTTATAATAACGCTCTAGAGGATACAAGAGGATATTCATATTTGGATGTTGTTGACTATTTCCTGGGCACTGTTAGATAGATGTGGCTTTAACAGCAAATATCACTACAGAATACCTGTACTGAAATAGGAGACACTGGCATTCAAACAACAACCACAAGATTAGTCATGCCAGCAACACCATCAAGCGAGTCATGCCAGCAACACCATCCAGTGAGTCATGCCAGCAACACCATCAAGATGAGTCATGCCAGCAACACCATCCAGTGAGTCATGCCAGCATATCGGGAAAGGACATTCAACCTCAACGATAACATTCCACAGAGAGACTCTGTGTCAGAGACTGCGAATGACACCAAGGAGAGACCCAGACAGAGGCTATTTGAATCAGACACATACCTTTTGAGAAGGGGCTGCAAGTCACTACAAAAACCAGAAAGAGACACAGAGCTATTTATTGACGTTTTTAGATCATGCTCCTTTGAACCAATTACAGACAATCACTAAACAAAAGATCAAAAACGTCCACCTGATTCTCCCTTTTGTTGTTTCCCAGGTCTAGACGACTTAGTACATAGACCATATAAGTACTAAGTCAACAAACAATGATCATCCCACAAATAAATATTAACAATTTTATTTCATATAAATTACAAATCAATCACTCATACACCAATTTCATAAATTTAGATAAAAAATGTTTAAAATTTCATGTTTTAAAACCTTTACAAAAAAATTCAAAAATTAAGTACATCACCAATAATAGAAAGTAGAAAATTATTATTGTTTTTTTTTCTAAAAAAGCTTATAACGTGCTACACCCTTTAACACCCTGCCTATACAAAACTATATGATGTAAGACACCTTTATGAACACCACATTAGTTATACATAAAGAAACACAATGGTCGGCAGCTCATGGGTTCCTTTCTATTTAGGGTACCTCATATATATCTTACCATGATCAGAGTAATATTCATCCCCATTTCTTGCTACTCTGGGGTTTATTCCAACTGAATATGTTAATCTACCGTATTGTTAACAACTCACAATGCCATATCTTAACAACCCAACATGTTTCGTTCACCACAATATTGCTTTACACAACTCTTCTGAACTTCATCAGGGGGACCATATGTACCCTTCTTACATCTATCTTGTTGATAGGGTGAAACACTGTTCACAACACAACTCAATGCACTCTCAAAGCAGTAAAGTCTAACTTTACTCAGCACAACTCTCGACCGTGTACCACAAGTCGACATAGTCTCTTGACCACAGTTCTAGGGGAGAGTCACAACACCCATGTAGGACCACTGAATTTCTCTGGCTCATTGGTGTTTTACTACGTCTACAGGCGTATGTCTACAGGCACCCGCATTAAGGCAATCAACGAGTCACTCGTCCTCTTTGAGTTGATCCGTTCACTGGTGGTGGCCGTACTATTCACGTACCCAAACCAGTTCGTATTCGAATCGCTCTCCTTCTGAGTATCAAAACCGATCGTAGTTGCCATCACAGCTCCTTTGCTTCCCCGAACAAAATACCAGAGTGCAGAGAGACATTGACTTATGTGAAATTACTCTAAGTGAACCCAAGGCAAAGCCTGGACAGAGAAATCTTGAACCAGATACATGCCTTGTGAAAAGTGAAAGAACTGGGTTGCAAACTAGTTTGTGCATCTGGAAACACTCACCAATGGACCAAACAGGAGGGGGGGAGGTGAGACATGCAGATGGAACCTATGGAACTGCATTATCACCAGGAAGAGCCATCAAGTGTCCTCAGGAAGCTGTATGAGAATATAATGTAGTGTCAAGTACCTGGTCATGTAGCTGCTGGAGTCGTGGTCATGATGCTCTGCTCTCCACCCTTCCAAGGTGATCCAGACTTCGTTGGGCTGATAGTATGGCACAGGGACCCACCCCCATGCCCTACCTCTGCCTAGATTGACAGGGACCATACCCAGACACCGGTTTCCCGTGCCACAGAACAGTTTTCCTGGATTTAAGGGGAGTGGAGACAGTGAAGCGATGGCTGGGAAAACTGGCTGAAGAGTAATATTGCAGAGTCCTGGTATAGAGGACCCAGAAGATGGAAATGTCTGGTTCAAAGCAGAGAGGCATCAGGCAGGGGAAAGAAAAGCCAGACAGGGAAGAAGGCTGGATCAGGCAAGTCAGCAGAAGAAACAGGGTGCAAGGAGTCCAGGAAAGATGAATAAGCAAGAAAAGAAGGAACTGTCCAAGAAAGCATATACCAGGAAAAGGGTAGAATACCAAGGAAAAGGCATTGGTAACAAGTATCAAGGCACAAAACCACACAGAACATATTGAGACACATCCATGTGGTGTTCTGCAGGATTTAAATAGCCCGCTGCTCCCACATTGCGTTCATCACAGCAGACATCTTTCCCATAGCAATGTGGGATGTGGCATTGGCAAAACTGACATAGGGAACTCCCAATGTGTTTCTACGCATGCGTGCCAGAGGACAACATGGCGTCACCCATCATGGACACGCCAGAAAGAAGCTTGCCTCGAGAATGCAACTCCTTTGTCCCCGGCCTGCCCAGTATGCCCACTTACGCCTCTGTGCCACAACCGCCAACAAGGATAACCTTTCCAGGTAAGATGCCATGGGCAGGCGGCGGTGAGAGACCCAGGACATGACATATAGTCCTAACTAATGCTATAGGAAAGAAATCCAGAGAAAGTTGGTGCATACATTCGCATTGTGAATAAAGACATTGTGCCTCGTTACGAGTTGCACTGTATCCCGGCGGTAATTACTGTCATCGCAGTGGTGTACTGTGCTATGCCTGTCGAATCATGAGTAGGTGGGTGTGCGCACCACCTATTGGTGGTAACCATAATTCCCCGGGCAGAATTACCGCAGAAACCAACAAACCCAAAGGTAATTCAGTGGAGGAATCGGCAGAATTACAATTACTGCTGTACATATGATGCTAATCAGCAGAATGTTGGCCAGCGAAAACAGCGCCATAGGCATGATTGGGAAGCACGGCAGCAGACATCTTCAAAAACACAATCCATTCAAAATCTCTGCAAAGGAGTGCCATCCACCCCCAGAGGAAAGCCCAGACATGTCAGCAGGGAAAGGCTAGAAGAAGGCCTGGAAAATGCACATGAGCAAAACTGAATTAATGGACCAGGAGATGACTGTCCTAACGTGACAGGTGGTGGACTATGCAGAGGAGCTGTATGGATCACAAGACCAGCCAGCAGCGTAAGAAACCATCTGGGTGGAGATTAGGGACAAGGTGGTGGCTGTTGGCCATGTCCCATGGAACAGCGAGGGCATGAGGGCGAGGTGGAATGACCTCAAGGCACCAGTCTGCACCCTCATTTCGAGTCACAGGTGGAGGAACAGTTGAGTTGCTTCAGCTCACCCCGTTAGAGGAAATGGTCTGCATCTTCATTCACATGACGGGCCTGGAGTGTGTGGGTTTGATGGAGGTTGGAGATAGCAGCCAGGGAGAACCCAGTGAATCCATGAGTGAATGATGGGCTCATTGCAGAACAGCCCCAATTGCATGTTGACATGCAGAAACCTCCATGCACCCAAGCGAGAGTAAGCCCGACAATGCATGACCCATCCATGTGACACCACAGGCCATTATATCATGATTCATCAGTTTGTGATTTTGTGACGGTCCAAGCGATAGAGTGTAACTAACTGATCGTCTGTCAGTGGGATGGGTGAACACGTGGTGTGGGTGCCCTACGCAGCCTGTCTCCTTCCCGACTGAGGCTTTGCATGCTGCGGCAGCTCAAGGAATAGTAGCATGTTGTGGATCCCATAGTCCACGTGAAGTTGTAATTGTATTTGTTTCTTTATAAAGTGCTTATACACAGGTGAAGTGCTTCAAAGCAAGTGTTGCTGCATGTAGGTTGTTGCGGCATTTAGCTTGATTGTGTTCTCGGGGTGGGTGTGGGCCTTATGTACTCCTCCTGAGTGGATTGGGTTCATCTGCGACTTGATTTTCATCCCGTGTATGCATTTACATTCACCTTTCAGTTGGAGATAACTACACTGTTTTGTTAATAAATTACCACCAATTGATTGTGTTATTTCAGTTGTATTTCCACTTGCAATATGGTGGAAATTGCATATTTGAATCTGGCGCTAATTCCGCCAGAGGAATTAGCCCCAGCGCTAATTCCACCAGATCTGGCAATATTTCCATTGGTGGTAATTCTGCTGGGGGTTATTGTGACGACAGAGTTATCACCAATTATCTGGTAAGCGTAATTCGGCAGTGTGGTACAAGTGGCAGTAATTAGGTTACCTCTACTTTATCCACTTACCGCCTACCTATTAATGAGGCCCAATTATATTCCTTAATGGGACTCAAAGGGGGGATTTAGTTAGTAAAGCACTTTGAGACAAAAGGGGTAGAGCTAACACACAGATCTTCGGGCAGAGTTCAGTCTGCGGCAGTCCCTGGTGGAGTGTGGTGTGAGGAGCTGCAGCGACTGTGTCTTTCCGGGATCCAACCTATCCCTTTAAGGAAAAAGAAAGTCCAACCGACTATAAAAACCCATCTCGAGCGCGGAGCGCGCGCGGAGTTCGGGCAGAGTTCAGTCTGCGGCAGTCCCTGGTGGAGTGTGGTGTGAGGAGCTGCAGCGACTGTGTCTTTCCGGGATCCAACCTATCCCTTTAAGGAAAAAGAAAGTCCAACCGACTATAAAAACCCATCTCGAGCGCGGAGCGCGCGCGGAGTTCGGGCAGAGTTCAGTCTGCGGCAGTCCCTGGTGGAGTGTGGTGTGAGGAGCTGCAGCGACTGTGTCTTTCCGGGATCCAACCTATCCCTTTAAGGAAAAAGAAAGTCCAACCGACTATAAAAACCCATCTCGAGCGCGGAGCGCGCGCGGAGTTCGGGCAGAGTTCAGTCTGCGGCAGTCCGCGGCTGAACAGAGGCTGGCTGAGGTGGGTGGCTTGGCTGACGGCCACGAGACGGTAAGTGAAGCTAATTCACTAATCCCTTATTATTTTCTTGGATGGCTGAAACCGGCCCCCTGACGCGTGCAATGGTCAGGCAAACGCTTCTCCCCAGAGCAAGGTTCGAACACATAGCCACCGCTGTATCTGCCCCTGAGGCAGCTACCGAGAGCAATAGCCACTGTGGTGAAGCCGTGCTTAACCTTGCATCGATGGACCCGGTGGTAACTGCCGGAAATATCAGCCATAGCACTACTTCACCGCCTGTGAGTTCACTAGCCGGATATGACTGGGGGATTCAGAGCAAGCAGAGCAGAGAGAGGCAAACGACGTCCGACATGGAAAACGTGTTAACGGTGACCATTCCTTCCATCCTAGCCCCGTCACACGTGCCCTGCAGTAGTGCGATTGTCTCACCTACCTTTGCATGCCCCAAGGTGATCAACTCCCTATGTAGAGGTCCTATAATGGACCATGGAAATTGTAGACCACAGACTACATCGGACCCAGGAACTTCGAGTCTAGAGCTTAGCCGGGTACAAGATGAGTGCCTCAGGAAAAGCATCCTTGAGGCACCGAGCAGCCTCAAGACAGGCTGCTCGACAGCCAAGCTCGCCCGCGCTGAACCAACCGCTGAGTCGGTGATTGAGATAAATACTGCGATGTTTCAATCGCCTTTTGACGTCACTGACTCCGAATTGATGGAACTTGAAGTGCCGTTAGAACAAAATGAGTCTAAAAAGCTTAGATTTTTGTATCCACCCGCGAAATCCGACGACTCACACACCATGGCAGAGCCGTCCAGTGAGGCAAATGATGAGGACAACTTGAAATCAGGCTATCATACAAATGCCGCGGTATCACATCAGCGGCTCCGGTACCGGAAACTGAAGCAAATAAGATGAGATGGAGCAGCACGTCCCCATCACGAAGTGCGAATCAGAGTGCACCAAAGACGTGTACAGCAAATAGCGGACGCAAAGCTCCTGACTTCAGCAGCTCCAACTGCCAACAATCGAGGCCCAGTGAATCGGGTCATTTACTGGACCTAGCTGGACGTGAAGCAAGATTGGCTGAACGCCTGAGAGCTGACTTTGAGCAAATGAAGCAACGTCTGTCAGCCAGTTTTGCAAGACCTAACTCCGACCAGACCGACAAGTCGACCTCTAACCCAGATTCGATCGACCTGAGTGAGACGAGTATGGAGACCAGGAACAGGTCCATAAAAGATCAGGACTCGAGTCGAGTAAAGTGGTGCCAAAGGACATCGTCGAAGCAAATCTGCCCTGTAGCGGCTCTCTATCGACAACGGTAGCTGGCAGGTCCCACTGGCCAGCGAAATCGCCCAAAGAAAAGTCGAGACCGCTGTCAACTCACTCAACTCCAATGCATCAGGCTTTATTGTCTCACACGACAAGTAAGATGTTCGATTCCATAAGATTGGATGCAAATTCTAATAAGACGATGGAAAATCAAAACCAACAGAATGACATGGAGACAACAAAAGACATGGCGGCAGCCCTTAAGTCCAATCTATCGGCTGCAGCGGCCCTACAAATACACAACAATGTGTTAGCCGCAACATCAGTTGCCCTCATTCCCTTCACCAAATTATATGAAAATATACATGAAGCCATCCAATCGAATGGAGGGATGCTCCAGCATATCATGGAAATACTAGCCAACCAGGATCAAACTATTGCCCAGCTTCAAAACAAACTCGACACTGACAAACTTGCCTTGCAGTCAATGCAATTGCAACTACATGAAATCAGGACCAAGGACACGTCAGATGTTAAAGCGTTAGTGGCAGCAGCTACGGCATGTCTAAAGCAAACCACCTCCTCGCAACAGCAGTGCAGGCACAGCGATGGCCCGACTAGCAGTCCAATGAAGGTAAAAGAACCAGAGGAGGCGATCATGAGTGAAATGGCTAAGACAGGGCCCCCTGCCTCTGTACTTGCTATCCAGACAAACGAGGCCGAGATAGGCCGCTCCTTGTCAGTCGCTCCAGTCCTGCCCACAGCCGTGATTGCTGTTGACCCCACTGGAGGGTTATCGGCGAATCCAGCAGAGAAGCCGTCGACATCTTCAAGTGAGGTAGAACGTCCTCCTGTTGATAACAATCCAAAAAATCTTGACCCAGGTGTATGCAACAACAAAAAAGTGACCTTTGGCATTTTTGACGGGCCTGCCCTATATCTAAACAAGGACAAAGGGATCCCGTCCAACGGACAAAAAACCCGATCGTCAACGAATCACCCGAAAAAACAGACCGAAAAGCGAAAGCACTGTGCGGCTCGTCCTCAAACCAGCAGTTCAAAGAAATTTATACGCAATCTGACGACTCCACCAAAGCTGAACTTCTTCTCGAGGAACACAACGGGAACTTCCCCACAGACCTCCAAAGGTACAAAAAGGACAGACAAGGCTGTGCCAGTAGCCGCAGAAGCAAAGGCAAACCCTAACAAACGTCAAAGACTCGACTCTGACGAACAGGCAACTACAACAGGATCAGTATCAATTGACCTATGTGATTTATCCACGTATTCATATGATGACGACACAGAGCAAACACAGAAAAGTGCCTTGAATAGCACCATGAGTAGCTCTGCCTCGAACGTGAATATTTCTGATGTGGACTTGCCGTCAACAAATCCATGGGTCGCAAAGAAGATTCCTGCTCAAAATGAGATGGCTCTGGCAAATAAGAAAACCCAATTTTCCATACACGGTCACAAGACATCAAACACGAATGCCAAGCTCCTCCACAAATCCCTGAAGGATGAAAGGCCAAGTCTGGTACATCAGGGCCGCATAAACAAAATAAGGAGTCCAAATCCAAAACTAACAGCTGGGCAGCGAGCAAACGAACAAAAAAAGGACTACAATGAGATCAAAGAGTCTCGAATGGATAAAAATGCCAAAATTGCTATCATCAACATCCTCAATGACGATTCTGAGGTAAACTTGAATAGAAGAAATGTCATGCGCCTCCTACACTCGGTGCCTGCTCTAAGAACAGTGTCCTCTGATGACATAGCAATCATTGAATACATATCGGAAGATCATGAGGACCGAGTTTACTTACATATAAAGTCCAACGCTGTCCGAAAAGTCATCTTGGCAGCAAAAGACGATCTACTGCAGCTCGGCTTTGACGTCAGTGAACCTAAGCCCAAACCTGAATGGGTTGCAAGCAAAAACGAGGGAAAGACTAGCCGTAGGCATGAACTTAGATCGCTCACATTTGAAAAGAAAAAATTCGAATTAAGAAATCACTCGAAAACAGCCCCTAATTCAAATCATTATGGAAGTCAAATCAGGCATAACGTGTCAAATCATTAGCTATTGGCAGTCAAGGAACAAACAGTGTCCTCCCTGATTTCATGGAACACAAGAGGATTTCGACATCTGTTTGATGAATTTCCGATTGAATTGGAAAATAATCTGATAATTTGCCTACAAGAAACGTGGCTAAGGACCCCCCCGGTGAAAGATGGCTACGTGACCCTGCTAAATCCAGCAGGGAAGAATGCATTTGGACGGCCTTTTTCAGGTCTAATAACTATGATCAAAATTGGCCACAACTGGGAGGTGAAAAAAAGTGATAACCCTAACTTATTCATCCAAAGCACGCTAATTGAACATAAAGTTCGCAGTCCACGGCAACACCAGAATATTCTAATAGTTAATGTATACTGGAACCCGGTGATGATCAAGACTAAAAACTTTATAGCTGCAATAACTGCAATCCTGAACAAAAATCTGCAGGAAATAAGCAACCTTATGGTCATCATATGCGGCGATATGAATTTGTCATGGTTTGATTTGAATGGTGGTCGGTTGAATCGAATGAGTACGCAATGCCAACAAAATCAAACTAGGCGATCTCAATGGGACAACATCATGGAGATTTACGACTGCGACATGATAAATGGACAAGTGTCGGGCGACATACCACAAAATAATACGTGGCATAACTTGGGTTTTGCAAAAACACTAGACTATATCTGGGTGTCCAAACATTCATGGGACCTAATAAAAGATATGCACGTAACACCAACCAAAAATAGCGATCACGAGATAATGGTGATGAATATGAATATAACCTCTGGATGCATGACGCAGCAATTAACTTCTACTCTTGAAGTAAACAACGGGAAAAACAGATTACGAATATCGTCCCGTCAGATTTCCATCATCACGAATGAATTGGAGGAAGCAAAGAATGCGTTGAGTAGCAACACAGACTATGTGTCACTTCTACCCTGCCGTCAAGATAGGGCGTTATGGAAGACAAACTCTGTTAAAACGCACACTCATACATGGAGCACTAAGCTAAATAATGAAAAAAAGAAGGCTAATAGTGAAATTCGCCAGTTGAAATCGCATGGCGGTCCGAATATGGGTAACCTGATACAAAAACGACGACAAGCTTACCGCAACTGGGTGAAAGCTTTCAAGTACCAGCGGGACCAAGAACGCGGTGAAGCAATGCTGAGCCTGCTGAAATCACATAAATGTAGAGACATCTGGCAGATACTTAATAAATGTTCAACTAATCAAGCCATCAGGATGGCAAACGTGGTGACCGAAGTCGCCTGGAACCAACACTTCAACAAAGTCTTCTTAGGAGACGTTAAAATTGAACCAAATCACCTTGTATCACCGGCTGTAAAGTGGGACTGCTGTGAATCTGCAGATGACATAGCCACTGCAATTGAGAAGTTGAATAACTCGCGTGCTGCAGGACCGGACGGCATCACAAATGTGATGCTTAAAGAAAATAAACTGGCATGGTCGAAACTCATCGAGACACTATTCGCTAACATTGCAGTGACGAGAACAATTCCTGCAAATTGGACAACAGCAATAATTGTCCCAATCTTTAAGAAGGGTGATCGGGCCAATCCAGCTAATTATCGCCCCATCGCCTTGTTGGACACAATTGGCAAGGTGTTTGCAAACTTTCTTCAAAAAAAATTAACAAAGTGGTCAAATGCAACTGGACTCACAGACAACAGACAAACAGGTTTCACGAAAGGTGTGGGAACAGAAATGAATTTAACATTGCTTAACATCTTAAAAATAAATGCTCTGGCAAGAAATACGAATTTATTCCTTGCATTCATAGATCTTCAGCAGGCTTTTGACTGTATCGATCGAGAATTACTGTGGGCGAAACTAGACAACTGGAATTGTCCCCACAACATCCTGCTACCAATCATAGCACTCCATACGGCAACAACAATTCAAATAAGGCTGAACGAAGCTGGCCAGCTATCCGACAGAATGAAAACTAAAAGAGGAGTAAAGCAGGGTTGCCCGATTGCTGCTTGTTTATTCAAGCTCTTCATTACCGACATTCCCACCGCCCTAGCCGATGTTAGATGCTTTCCTCCTAAAATAAATGGGACACAAATAAATTGCATGACATATGCAGACGATCTTGTTTTGGTCGATACTACGCAGATCGGATTGCAACGACTCCTTCAAAAGTTACATCAGTATATGTCGACCAACAACCTGAAAATAAACACTGCAAAAACAAAAATCATGAGAGTCGGGTCTCACAAAGGGGAGAAGAAACACCCATTTAGCTGGAGAGTCGGAATACATCCAATCGAAGAAGTCACAGAAATCAGATATTTGGGCATCATGGTCAATACCTCGATATGTGAGAAGAGTTGGGTCCGTGATATGGCGCTCCGGATAAAGATCCTGGCAGTACAGGGCTTGCGAATTCACAACCTTTATGGAAAATTCTCTTTGATACCCATCCGGTTGTTTTACTTGCAAAAAGTTATTCCATCTATTACTTATGGAGCCGAATCTGGATGGAACCTTGATCATAAAATCTGGGCGAAAATGGAGGGCTACTTTTGGAAAAGAGTACTAAGGCTACCAAACTGCCTTTCAATTACCGTTATAAGACAAGAACTAGCCTTGGATGACCTTTATACAACCGTGTTATGGAAATCCCTGGCACTATTGAGAAAGACGCTATTAGCAAATAAAGAACCCGCATATGAAATCTTAGCAGTCAAAGACATGAGATTTGCTGGAGACGCATACAGGAAATGGTATAAGAAGGCATTTGACATTATGATAGCCGCTAAGATATCTGAAGAAATGCTGCTAAAGTGGCCACAAGTAGCCAAAAGAAAACTAAAAGAATGGTCATGGGCAGGTAACATAGCAAGACTGGAAAGCCAGACAGCTGCACCCAAACTTGGGCCGACTGCTAATAAAATGAACAAGATGCCAAAGTACCTGTCACAGTTTCCTTCGAGGCATCACCGTGATCGGTTTCTGAAAATGAGAATGAACGCGATAAGAACTAAGGAAATCCTACTAATAAGAAAAGACGCAGAGATCAGAGACAATCGGTGCCGATTCTGCAACGAGGACATCGAAACAGTAAAACACTTGTTAGTCGCCTGCCCCAAACTCCGATCCTTAAGATCTGTACACCTGATCAAATACGCCCCGAGAAATGAGAACATGGAGGATTGGTGGTACCGAATACTGAGTGGGAGCTCTATTCACTTAATATCCTCAGTGATAAACTTCCTCGATGCCATTCAACTGTAAAGATCATGTGAAGGGAGGGGCGGGCTTCTTGAGGCTGTAATGGAATTGTTTTGTAAAAGATGATGTGTCAAAACAAAAAGTTTAATAATAAACTATGTTAAAAAAAAAAAAAAAAAAAAAAAAAAGATCTATCTATTCTCTTTGTTTAGGATTCTGACATCAGTTGAGGATCACCGTTTATTAACTGCCCCAAGAACCTGTAAAAAAACTAAACAGAAACACTTATTTGTATGTCTAGAGGCACTTTGCAGTCTCTTCATAACAAAAAATACAAACCCACAATCTTTGAACACACATTGGGACTGATTTATGGAATTATTAGTTTGGTGCAAGTCACTTTGTACTGTTGCACTGCAAAAATACACGTTACACTTTTCTGTAAATCAGGGTGTTGGCAGTGCAAAGTGACCTTTCGCCAGTACAAAGTGACTTTGCACCTCACTAAAAACTCCATAAATCATGCCCACTGTCTTTGTACCCCAATCCACAACTAAATCCATAACTGCAGACAATAACAACCCCCTTGAATAAACATGGCCTCACTCCATTCAGAAATATCTGTGATGGGTTCCAGGACGTATTGCACAGTATGCATGAATGAGGAGACTGCCTTTTTGTCATAGCCTGTTTGCATATGTTATTTATATTTGTTCCCTTGTCAAAGTTCCTAATTTGTCATATTACACAACTCTGTTGCCTGGTATACTCCCACCCAGAAAATCATCATATATTCTAAATTCCCCATAACTGTTACCGGCACCCCAACAACATGCATATGATACTTCGTAACTTGGGTAAAACTCAGAAAATCTGAGTGCAAACCCATGTAAACTGTTCCTGCACGGCTGCATGCACACACCCCTACATTGGACACCCAATCTTACCTCTGCGTGGTGATTCCTAGTGCAAGTGTCTGTACGCCTGCCCTCGGGTGGCGGATTGTATGAGGGCTTTGCGTGGCCAGTTCCCGCTGAGAGTTTGCGCGCTAGGATCCGTGAATAGATATTGTTCTAGGCAATAGAGGGCATGCAATGGGCTGCCTGCGGGCCGTCCCTCGTAACGTCCACATTTTTCCTTGTTCTTCCTCATTTTCCTTGTTCTGCTCCCTGACCTGCCCTCTGCCCAAGCCACGCCAACGCGCTGCATGGTTTCTCATGCAAGGCACTCAGCCTCTCGCAGTGACGTGCCGAGCCTGCGTGAAGTCCACACAAAGTCTGAAAAAGTGATGCACATTCGATTCCATAAATCGACAAACAGGATTTAGCATGCAGTTTGGCGCACAAAGTCTGGATTTTCTGCACATATAATTCCATGTATCGGATCCAGTATGGTTAATATGACCAACATATGTTAAATTAATATTATCGATTATAATGAAATCTCTTAATAAATATGGAACATTATATGCCATGTTTTAATATTTTACATTGAACACTTTATTTTATAATATGTATACTGAAACACTTGTGTACAGGCGCGTTATAAATATCATATCTTATCATTTATTATCGAAATTAAAATGTTTTTACTGTTTTATGAATCCTTTTGATTTTAAATGAACAACTACTGTACACTTGTCGATGATCGTCACCCCTTCCCAACATTAGCACAACCAAAACAAACAATACAAACCCATTTTATTTTATTCATTTTTATTTATAGTTTATATAGCACGCCCACTGACCTGCGGGTTAAAGGGCAGGGACCAGACATAACATATATCCATAAAACGGCCACGCAAGGTGAAGGGCAGGAGATTAGAGGAGTCCAGGTACAGACGGGTTTTCAGGCCCTTTCGGAATACTCTACTAGAGGTTTCTTCTCTGAGCTTGATGGGCAAACCGTTCCAAGAGATAGGTGCCACTGAAGAAAATGCTCCAGTTTTCACCTGCGTAGTAGTTACCTTTGATTCCTCTACAGGTAAGACGCTCTGTAGTTTGCCAGCTTTCTCTTGTCTGTGTTTTCTACTTGCTCTCGCTTTGCCTCTCTTCCATGGCGCTTCTCCCTCCAGACGGCGCTGATGCCCTCCCGCAACTCCAGGCTGCTGCCTTTCTGTGTTTTTTCTCCTGCAGTGTTTCTCTAACACACTGCTACGACCCAGTACTTGTTGTGCTGTAGAGACTTGTGTCATTCCTATGTGCTTTCTCTGCAGGACCTTGTGTAGCGCTCTCCTTCCATCATTCATTCCTCTCTCCTGCCCTCCTCCTAGGGCCATCTTAAGCACTTTGGGGGCCCGGGGCACGGACACCTCGGGGCCCCCCCTCCAACAGACCAAAGGAATTAAGGGATATAGAATATCTAGTGTGCCCCACCCCGTCTCACGATAGCAACCCATAACTTGATTTGCTGCCTCGCAGAGATCAAAATAAGCATGGTAAACTTCCTTTCAGATACCTTACACTCTTCATTCATGTTGTAATCAGAGTGATTAACAAGTAGCATTTCAAGGGCAACATTAGCAGTCTACGCGAGGGTACTTTTGTTCAAGCATAGGTACAGCAAACATTTAATCAATTGCAGCCACGTGAAAGGTATACTGGACATAGTATACCTGCAGGGCACAGGTTTTATGACAAAGGTACACATAATCCAGAATAGTCTGAGATTATCTGTCTCAGAGACAGCAAAAGTGCCCAAGCATGGATACAGATGAACAATGGGAAGCAAGGATCAAACTACACATACCATAGCATAGAGAGTGGATGACGATTTGAAGATACCAGAAAGGTCTCTGTATCCTGACAAACTGAGATAAGTAGTGGGACATGTTTTTCAAGCAGTGTCACCATTCGAGAGCAAAGGAACAGGTGGCTCGGGTGTGCAATATAACAATGCTCACTACCATTATAGAGCAAGTAACACTATATATAGTCAGTGAAACCATGAATTAGTTTTTTTTTAAAGATCGTACCCTGAGAACGAAATCACTCTGAAGGGCTGACAATTTTGAAAGGTTTAGGGACTTGCAATTTTGTCAAGTGAGGAAATACAAGATTAAATGAGATACCCAGGATCACACATTGATTAAGAGGTGAAGCTGGGATTCGTACCTACAATTTCTAGTCTTACCAATTTATTTTCTAGTATTTACAGAACTGAATTGGAAAATATGAAAATCACATAACCCAATATAAACATTAAAAAACAAAACGTTATAGAAACATATTGTTCAAAATGGGAATGATTCTAGCTTCATTGTCTCCATCATCAAGGAAAGTATATAAATACCAGCATAATAATGGTTGTGATCCTAAAAGATTTCAAATAGGTTTCGCTTTTATGTTGAAAATCTTTAAATACACCCCAAACACTGGCTTGTGCAATGGTATTTAAAAATGTGCAGAAAAAACATTTGGTTATCACATGAGCAAACCTTAAAATATGGTGATAAGAAGCCTGCAATATCTGCTCTCTTCTGTCTAAAACTCCTTCCACTCAAATGGCCTACATGATAGGAAAGATCAGGTAATTGGCCAAACAATGCCACCAGTATGTGAGAAGAAAACCTTTTCATAGAAGGCAGTACAGTACTGTCAGTGATATAAGATTTGTCCAGGATGAATGCTTTGGGTCCACAGTATGGAATTTGGATACTCAAACACCTCTAACACTTTATTGTCATCAATGGAGGTGCCTGCCTAGGTTTTACGACTCCCCATCTAAACAAACCAATTTCTAGACCATCACCATATTGTTGGTATGTTAGTTTCTATACCAACCACTATCTACTGCAGGTACATTGGTAATGATAACACCTGGGGTGCTATAGAACAATGTACATTTACATGCAGGTTTAACAACTTCATACATTGGAAACGCTGAGTCAGCCTTGCTGGAATTTGGTATTGTAATCTTGCATGTGAACGCATATCTCGGCAATGAGTGTTTAACACACTGAGCTATCCTCTGAACCATCGGGCCACTCAACCGCATCAATATGTAATTCAACTTTGGCTATTGCACATGATCAATATAATACCCAAAGGAAGGTGAGAATGCTACAGTTGTTGTGCCACACAAACTATGTATATCACAGTGAGCATAGGATTACCGGGTGAAAAGATCTGAACAAAATGTACTTGTCAACAACAGACAGAAAATAGGTTTAGCCTTAGCAACACACCATAGATAATCCTGATGTGGGATACTTAATTTTGTCGATTTAGGGAAACTGACTTTTTTTTCAAAAAGACTCTTTCTTGGGGCCCCCTCCAAGGTGGGGGCCCAGGGCAAGTGCCCATGTTGCCCTCCCATACCATCTCCTGACACATCTGATATTCTCGTACTGTGCAGTACTCATTGTGGAAAGGTATCCTTCAGTCTGTGGGATTCTCAGTTCGAGAGGGTTACTGCCTTATTATCCATCTTCCTCATTGGTACCCATCTTAGCACCAGAGCTGTTCAGAACATTATTTACTGTACCAAAGGATCATACAGGAGTAACCCAGCACAAGACAGAGCTCCAGGGGTTTTCAGCCGTAAGGCTTTTCCCTGGCTGGGGTTGGCTCCCCGGAGATGCCCACTGCCGGCAGACTGTTATTAAGGCAAGTTGGCCTCTGGGGGCGCACGCCCCTATCTCTTCCAGAAGAAGGGAAGGAAGGACAACCCTAGGAGAAGAAGGAAGAAGGTTGAATCGCCTGACGCCTCCTCAGAAGAACCAGGTGAGTAATCAGAAAGGGAAGAACCTTTAGAATCTGAGAGTCTGTGACTATGGTCTGTGTGCATGTCCAGTTCACAATGCACATGTATCATTAGAGGATAGTACATATAGGATGATAATAGTTGCTGTTCAGAAACCTTTGTTTCAAAATATATGTTCTACCTGTGGCATACTCCCGCGCACTTGACTGCAATTCTGTCAGACCATGGGTCTATGATACATTATTTAGTCATTGCTGTGAGTACATGATTTGCTGTTGTTATCTGTACTATATGCACTACTGTAACAGAACCCACTGTCTAATGTCTATCCATGTTTTACCGGCTGAAAGACACACTTGTATGCAGTCACTTACATGAATGAGTGCCAAACTGTGTGCACCGCTAGTGCAGGCCTGGCTGCGTCATCATCTGTATTTTTCTACTGACTGGGACGCCATAAGATATAAGGACAGCTTCTTTCGGAAATATGTCACTGCACATTAAGAGGTATCGCCATCGTTCATGTCCTCTTCAGCGTATGCTTCAATGCACGAATGGCAGGAAACATGTTTGTGCCACAGTGATTGTTCAGTTTGCAGGGTACTAAGTACTGCGTACTACACTGTGCCAACGCTCAGGGAAATCATGCTGTCACACTGGCATCTCTGAGTCCGAAAAACTGCTATCTGCTGACGTTGTCACAACTGATCAAGATTTAAGTTGTCACTTACTCTCTATGAAATTTTCTGCACTGTGAAAGAATCAGCCACTCTCTCTTATATATACACTGCATATCAGGATGCAGATGCTGGATCACCTTGCCCAGGTACATCTAATAAATATGATCCATTCCTGATGCCTTCATCCCTATGAGGGGCTAACTTACAATGAGACCTGCCAGGAGAAATGTCACAATGCATTCCGAAGTGCATTTTGTTTATTTTTCACATATAGTTTGCGACGGAATCAGTTCATAATTATTTTGAGAATGTCCAACTCTGATATGCGACTCATCCCAAACTGTGTGTCCCTGAGAGAAGCGTAATTATTGCTCCTAGAGCAAAGTGACATGAAATAAAAGCATGGGCGCTGCAGGCTGAAAGACACAAATCTGCGTTTCCTAGATCCGTGGCTAATGACTCACAGGCCAGGTCAAGCTCCAGATGCAGGAAGTAGTAGTCTGTGGTCTGGTGCTACTGCCAATGAACAAAGGTCAGTGGGTTCCACTCCTCAATGATATTCGTTTTTTCTATCAAAAAGTTACTCTTAGAACATGAAACAGCTGGCAGCTCCACCTGGCTATGGGAATACGAATCTGTGTGATTTATACGCGACGGAAATGTGCAAGGGACAAATGACTGAGATTATTTGCTCAAAATAATCTTCAATCTTTTCTCCCCTTAACATTCCCGATGTGCGCAAAACCCTAGCCAAACCCCTACCTACACCCCTAACCCGCCCCCAACAGACCCCCACTCCCACCCCCACATTTACCTTGCCCTCCATCTCGCTGGACCCTCAGACGCCCATTCCCTTTCACTTCCGTGATTGGGAACCAGCACCGCAGGGTCCCTTTCTTTTCTTTTTTTTTCTTCAGGCTGCTGCAGGGTCCCCAGCATCCCCCGCTCACTATACTGTATAGTATGGTGAGTGGGGTGTTGTGGGGGACACCCCCACAGACCCTGCAGCTTTTCTTTTTTTTTCTTTTTCGGGTCAGCTGCGGGGGTGTCCCCGGCAGCCCCCGCTCACGATACTGTATAGTATAGTGAGCGGGATGTTGCAGGGGACAGCCCCGCAGCCACTGCAGCCTTTGTTTTTTTTGTGTTTTTTTTACTGACCCCACCAAAAAATAGATACCAAAAAAGGTTTGAACTTTTTGTAGTTCGAACTTTTGTTGGAATGTATTTTAGGTCTTTTGGTGGGGTCGGTAATCTATATTCGGTAATTTTGTCCTATTCCAGGAATACATAAGAATTCAAGGGATTTATAAGGAGTAGCGAACGACCACCAAACTGAGACCACATCCTAGGGGACGGGGGGTTTAGCTGGTAAGTGTCTGTTGGAGGGACAAACATGGGCCTCATCACAAGTTGTGCGGTACCCCAGGCAAATCTGCCAAAATACCACCTAAAGCAATTACTGTTACCTCGACTTGATCCGGCGGTATTACCGTCGGACCACAAGTGGAGGTGGTGCTATAATTCCCAATTATGCTTGCGTCCATTGGACTCAAAAGGGCATTTCTGGTGCATTTAACGCTGCGGCAACTGCACTGTGGTACTTGTGCCGAAAATTGGTGGAAATTCAGAGGATTTATCGCCAGCTCAGAGCTGGAGGTGAATCCTCCAACTTTCCGTCAAACTCATAGCTTGGCGGTACATTAATGCAGCGGTAACAATATTACAGCAGCATTTGTACTGCACCGCTCAACTTGTGATGAGGTCCATAGTAGAGAAGGGCAGACATTCCCTGTGAATGTCAGAAACACAACAAACCACTGCCAATTAATTGGTACCACTCAATACTTATGTAACTGTGACCTTCGGCGTAGCAACAGTGGCTGCTGTCTGCTGAAGGTCCTATGACCTGACTGTGCTGTTGATCAGCAGGCCCTGAATTGAAATCAGGGTGATGATCGTGCCTCAGGCCTTGATCATGCTGTAGATTCTGTTGCCATGGGTGAGGGAGGCATAGGCTCTATGATGACATCAGGGAATGGAGTCAGAGACTCAGTAGATAGAGTGAATGGTTGGTACCTACTCCAACTGCTGGCTCTTTGAACGTGGCCCTGGTGCTGAAAAGCTAGATTCGGAGGGTCTGAAATGTGAAAGGAACGGTTAGGTTGTGAGGTCAAGGACCATTTCAGTGACAGAGGGAGATCTCGCTTCAAATTTCTGTTCTTTATGACAATTTTTTCTCAGTGTGTCTTCTCCTCCCTATCATGATGGGGATCTCCAGCTTAACTCATGTCTGTACCATCATCCCTCCTTCCTAAAACTAACACACGGATCCTGTATAGAGGAAAATAAGTCTCGGCAGAGACTATACATATTATGAGAGAGGGAGCCCACAAAGTCCATTGGCAGATATTGATGGAATAATCTGTATGGGGATTCTATTTACAAGTATTATTATTATGATTATTATTATTAGTATTATCATTATTATTGTTATTATTAAAATTATTATGTTATTTATTGAGGCACAGCTTCACCTCACTGATGAGGCCCAACAAGGCTGAAACATGTGTATGGGGTTGCTGTTGGTACTCTTGTTCAGAGAGGAATTGCCATAGCATTTCGGTGCTGGACTGCCCATGTGGGCGGGACAAATACTGGTATGCAAATGGATATTTCCCATCTGTGAAAGGTACAGTGAGCAAAAAGCGTGTGCTGCAAACTCTCATCTCAGAATAGGTTATCATGCCATGTTCTTTCTGGAGAGGAGCGCCTGCTACCTTTTTTGAAGTATTATTTGTTGAGTGCAGACCTAGCTTTGAGAAGCAATGGAGTATTTTACAGAGGTATACACCAATACAGTTACCAAACGGAGCACTTTGCAAGCTAACAACAGAACCGATGTAAAGTGGGGGGTAGGATACAGAGGGGCACAGAGGAGGGGTTCAGCTGTACAGGGTGGCTGGGAGGAGAGGGGCAGGTGGCGTATAGTGAGTCAATTGTCACAAGTGGTGTTGTGATGGCCTAGGTGTTGCGGAGGAGAGACTCCTTGAAGAGGTGGGTCTTGAGTTCTTTTCTGAATTGTAGGAGCATTGGGATGAGTCTGATGCCGACGCGAAATGGGTTCTGTAGTTGTGAGGCATAGGCATAGAGGGCTTGTTTTCTGGTTCTTTCCTTTTTGCAGCTGCAGATTTCAAGTCTACATGTGTCCTGGCTTCTGGTGGGTGCGGTCTGCCAGAGATGCTGAGTTTCTCTGCAAGGTAGCTGGGTTATTTGAGGGCGACTGCCTTATAGATAAATCATTCAGCGAGATTTGAAGATGATTTGTGCATGCTATGGGAGCCAGTGAAGGTTGATGAGTGCCGGGGTGATGTGGTTGTATCTACATAGACCCTTGATGAGGCTTGCAGCCAGGTGTAGGACACTTGTCAGAGTCACATGGTAGGACGATGGGAGGCCTTCGAGGAGTACATTGCCCCCACCCGGGTGGGATAGGACCTGTGCTTGAATAATGGATCTAAAGATCTCTGGAGGGAGGAACGGCTTGTCTTTTTGCAGGAGGGAGAGCGGATACCAAGCTGTCTGAGTTTTCTAAGCTATGTGTGTCTTCAAGGAGAAGTGTTTGTGGATGTGGAACCCGAGGGATTTGGTGCAGGAGGTGAGTGCAGGAGGTGAGTGCAGGTGTGAAGCCCTCAGAGTTCATGTTTGATGGCCAGGTCTGTATGTCTGGGTCTTCGGTGTTGTTGGTGAGGAGTAGATATTTGGTCTTGGGAGTTTGAGTGTCAAGTATGCACTGGACATTGAAAACTGGGTCAGTGATAGGCAGGTTTTGATCCTACGGATGTCCTTGATGGAGTACAGTGACAATTTATTGTAAACCTCTTTCTGACAGTGTCTTTGGCAGCTGTAGGTCATTCAGTGAAGTCTCAACTGAGATCTATCTATAATATTAGGGTACCCAAAAAGGACTTTGGCAATGCCTTGGAGATGTTGCACACTTGGATGCATCATGGAATAAACTGTATCAATATTTTATTTACATGAAAATGCAGGCTAAGCTTCTGTCTGACATTGGGCCTCATTACAACCCTGGCGTTAAGGGTTTAACGGCGCCGTAAAAGGTGTCGGCACCGTTAAACCCTTAACGCCTGATTACGAGTTCCCTTTGCGGGACCCGACCTTAACGCCTGCTTTTAGCAGGCGTTAAAGTAGGGTGCCGCAAAGGGACCTTGGTGCTAAGTACGGTGCCGCAATTTGCGGCACCGTACTTAGCGCCTTCCCCATTCCCATTGAGCCCTATGGGGCAAAAATGGGAATGGGGAAGGGCCCATGGTGAATGGGGAATTACCGCCCCGCCAACCTTGTAATGGGGCGGTAATTCCGCCATTCACCATGGTGGACCCCGGCATGGACCATGGTGCTAATAGCACCATGGTTTAGCGCCGGGGTAGTAATGAGGCCCATTGTCTTTGACAGCGGTGGGGCTTTGGTATAAGCAGCTGGTATATGTATGAAAGTTTGTAGGCTTGTACATGTAAGGGAAAAGAAGGTGGGTGGGTTCAGCAAACTCAATACTAAAAAGGAATGTACTGCATTAAAAGTATTTGAACATCCCAACCCTTCAGTGGTAAGCTCAAGGCCTCTTTCTCCAGTGACATGTTTACCACACCACAGGCATTCTCCACTTGTTGCCGTCTATCTTCTGGACTCAATTTCAGGCTGCACTGACCTTTCCAGAAAAGTGCTGCAATGAACATTTCATTGAAGACAGCAGCATTTCCTTAAGGTTTGGGCTGGTGTTTCAAACAAATGGCCTCTAAACATGCTCTGACACTCTTATACAATAGATTGTGTTTCTCTTGCACTGGATGCTGTTGGAAGAAAAACACAATCCATTATATAACTCTACCTTAGTATGTTTGGTATGTTTAGATTCTGAATTCTTCAAGCTCACTCGCCAAAGGAAGAGAGCAGTAGACAGACCCTCTATTATGCTATTCATGAACTCCTTCTGGAATGGGGCATCCTGCCAGTGCTATACAATGAACAGGGTTTAGGTATCTATTGGTCAGTATCCAGTTTCTCCTGTTTCTATTCCCCCTTATCTCTAAGGAATACGATGACCTACTGGAGTTGTCACTTTTCTGGCTCATAGCAATGTTGGCAGATAGACAAGATACTTCTTGAGACTAGACTTCAAAATAGGGAAAACACCGCCATTAAAGCACGTTGTATCAATTCTGAGGTCGCACACCTATTGGATTGAGGAAATTAAGGATCTGTGATGGATATATGGGGGAAAGATGCAGGTATCACACAAGGAATGTAATAACATGTAATGGAAACAAGTCTTGTATAATGCACCTTTACACTTTTGGTAGTCTTGCTGCACATGTCCATGTAAAAGAAGGGTGAGAGTGTTAATAGTGGGGTAGAGGGAAATGTAGATGTATAAACTGTGTAGTTGATGAAACGTTCAGGCCAGAAGTACCCAGGACCTGACAATGCGTGTGATTTTACAAAAAGGATACCCCAAGATTATTCAGTTGATGTCAGTGTTGAGGGAACATGTTAGTCACTCTTGTGGTGGTGGGTCTGATAGGTCTGTAGAAGTGAGCAGTGTTATTGCTCCATTAATGCTGTATGTTTGTAGGCAGCTCTTTGTCATGTTTGATTGTTGGTCATGTTTGCTTTGCAAGGTGGAGAGAAATGAAGATGTGAGTTGGGTAGTGGAGGAAGCACAGTGACATTTAAACTAGAGAGACTGCTTGGTTCAAGATTGTTGGTCCAGCGTCATTGGTCCTGACAGTGGGAATGTGACTCTCATTGATGTGGAATCTTAATTAAAGCTATTCTTCACCTTCTGTCTGGTACATCTTGATGTAACATATATTCCTGCAGCTTTATTTATGTATTTTAATTTTTATAGAGCGCCAATGCCCGTAGGCCTCAGAGCACACAGAAAACATAACAAGACAAACACCAAAGAAGCAAGGGAGAACAAATTCATAACAGGAGCGGTCAGCAGATAAGGACAACTAGATAAGTATGGGCTGAGGTTAAAGAGATGAGTTTTAATTGCTTTCTTGAACGAGTTGAGATTACCAGCTTGACACACAGATGCAGTAAGAAGATTCCACAATTGAGGTGCCTGAAAGTCAAAGCTAGTCCCTGCTAGGCGGGCCAGTTTCTGGTACTCACATAAAGCTTCCTCAATCCATGATACTCACCAGACCTAAAGTGGGAGTTATGCTGCCTGTTTGGAACCCAAGTGTTTTGCTGCTGCTCTACCTAACTTACATCCTCCTGGGTTAGACATTGTGTTATTAGCATAAACAGCTACTGCTCCTCTCAGCAACTGTCCTTCTGCCTGTCCTCGTGTCCTTTGTCCTTCTCCGATATACCTCTGGTGTAACTTAAAGGTTTATTGCAGTGAATATTTGTTACTGCTGTTGTTGTGTCTTCCACTTCATAAATTGCCAGAAGGTAGTCCTACAATGGCACTTGTTGAGTATTTTTTTTTTAATGTTTGGGTATTGGTTCATACAGAGTTGACATGCCAATTTCCTACAACCATTAATACAATCCGACCCCAAAATCCTGGGCAAGAAACAGAAAGTGGGCTAGTCAAAATTTGAAATGTATTTAAAAGAAGAAAATAGTCCAAACAAACTGGTCTCCAGCTTTACCATGGAGATCACTACAACAGCCCAACATAAATACTGAAACTAAACAACATTTTACCTGCCTATATGAATCTGAATATTATAAGTCCACAAAGGCATCCACATTCAATCATGCAGTCTTCCTCTATAAATGATGGTAATCTTAAAGGCACTAGGTATTCTCACATCTCTGCTTTATATGAGCTTCCTTAGATCACATACCTTAACTTATGATCTGTCAACATAAGGCAAATGCATACATTTACTAATTTGAAAGATTGTTTTTTTCCGGCACCCAGACAAAGAATGGTACCCTAGAAAAATTGCACCCACATATATCTAGGCACCCGGTCTCCTGTGCAGGTGTGAGACAGTGAACATAGCAGCTATGTAGAGGCCACCTGACCATAGACAATCGGAGGCTAGCATGGGACTATGTGTTAAGCCAAACAGATGCAAAAAGTGTCTTGTTTGCATTAGCTCATGCAGTTTGAATAAACAGATATATGTTCTCAGGAATCTACATGTTCTCTTCTGAAACCACATATATATTTTGTTCTCAAAAATAAATGGGTACACAATCATGGCTGTGTGACTTTAGCTAAACATGAGTGCGTTATTTGAGATATATACATTTGAGTGCATGTATGTATGCATGCATGTGTATTTTCCAAGCTGCAAGCATGCATCCTTCAATCTATATGGGCCTGCCCAAGATCAATCCAGCTGTGTGTGAGGTGTTCACTATACATCAATATTTATCCCTTTCAGATGTTATATATGCATCATTTTAAACAGTCTGCCTTTAATGCTGTCAGTCTCTTTATATTTCTGGGCTCGAGATGTACTATTCTCCAACAACCAATCATTAGTTGAAGACCCACTAATCTCCCAAATTACACCTGATTCTGCCTATGTATTGAAAGACAAAAGGATGCAGAGGATTTGCATTTCATACAGTTTTCAATTAATAGAGTTTATTTTTTCAGCATGCAGTTCATGGTGCAAACAGCCATCCTGTAATTATGTCTCTCCACAACTGCATAAAATCAAAACCACTTTGACTGGCAACCAAAATGCTTTCAGATTTGGATTTTGCTTTTCATTGCAAAGTCTCGCTTTGTATTTCATATATATAAAGAACACATAACATTGGAATATTAGCATCTGTGTCCCTGTTTTGAAAATGCCCCCTCCTGAATACTCTTTAATTGTATCTTCCCAGATTTTACACTGATTGAAATTGAATAATGTAGGGGTTGATTTACCTTTTAAGATGTAACTTCTGACTTTGCGAGAACCAGCAAAGGACCCAGTCAGGCAGACATTAATCCATCAGCAAACCCTCAGTTCAGGTGACTTATTTGGAAATCAATCACCAAGGACAGATCGATCTTCCTTCTATTCGTTGTTCTCCTCTCTTCCTGGGTAAATAGACAGATCTACTATCTGGGTAGAATTAGTCCTTCTGCTCTTCAATTTTCTGTTCATTCCTCTTCTGGCTAATTATCACCCAATGTTTCAAAATCCTCTCTTTGTCCTATGGGTATGTATTGTATTTCCCGGCTATGCCTACCCCTGGCTTGTCAGAGGTGTGGTTTTCAGCCACCTGACTGGAAAGGTGGGCGGGAGTTTGCTCCTTTTGATGAGATGCGAACATCATGGTAGACTCTAATTTCTGACTCATCTGTGCTACCCTGATAAAAATGATATTTTTAGATTCTTTGGATGTATGTTAAGATGTTGAGTACCAAAAGATCGAATAAAAAAAATAGTGGACACCACCTGTTTGCATTTTTGTAACTTAATTTTTTGGGGTTTATTTGTCCACCCCCATGCATGTAATATATGTGGGGGACACCCCTGTAACCCCGAAGCCCATAATCCCGAAGTAGTGGAGCAGGGGACACTCCCACAACCCCTGTTCCCCTTGTTTGGTATTTTGGGATTCGACCTTTTCAACCAGACCAAATGCACACTAAATGTTCATTTAGTGTTTTTTTCAGTCTTTTCACGTAAACCCCTGCAAGTTGGGGCAAGCATTTAGAGATGTTGAATGATTAAATTTGGATTCATATCATTTTTATTACAGATTATGATACAGGTTGCTCTAATCTACAAACGGTCTAAATATGGTGTCAAGTGGATCTTCTGTTGCGATCCACTGCTTAGTTTCATGATTAAAAATTTAAATATAACATTTTGTTCACCATGTTCACTGAATTGTTTTATGGTGTGCAGTTGAAGCTGTTAGCCACTGGATGGCAGAGATGATACATGGTCTAAACATTCTCTTTCCAAGTTACCAACTATCCAAAGAAGAATTTTCTTTGTATGCATATTCTCCATGACCTTTCACCTTGACAAATCCAAGGCAGATGTCTGGTGCTGAGCATTTCAAAGTCAATCACCTTTCTGTTGATCTCTCATACCAAATTAATTTGCATGTTACTGTAAAGTAAAACATGTATCAGACCTACTTTGATGCCAAAACCTTGTTTCTGAGTGACTGAGGTAAATGTATAGAGTTTATATGCCTTACAACCTGATTTGCATACAATGTAGGTACATTTGAGGATGGCCAAAAAGCAATGTGGGTCTGATGTGGATGGAATACTTTAACATACTGATTGATGTAGTGAAGGATCTTAATTGTATCACACCAGATCTAGTCCACTTAGAAATATTCTGTGGGCTAACTACTTGCAGGTCTCAGTGAGCCTTCCTCTTTAATTTCTTTTTAGACATGCAGATTTCAAGCAGGCTGATTGCCATGAAGTATCACACTTTGGTTCTCAATGCACATCCACACCAGAGCTGCTCCGGAGCCCATCCCTCAAACACTTTCACCAAAAGGTTTAAAGAGCAGACTGCCCATAATTCATTTTAAGTCAATTGGGATTTATCTTGCACACTGTTGCCCTCTAGAGATCAGCCACAGACAGATACCATGAATATGGTACTCTATCCTATGAAAATGTACACAAAATGCCAATGGTAGAGCCAAATTCATGAGGCTTGAATCACATAAGAACAATTCATTCACTGGAACATCCCACCAGTTAGCCATTATGAAAGAGGAATCAGTCAAAAAAGCAGCCATCTTTAATGCAAACAATGTGTCTTCTTTATCTAGTCTAAATGCAGATATGGCGAAAGAGGACATCTAACCATCAGTCTCAGAAATCGGACTCATGGCTTCACATAGGATCAAACATCCTGTACCTCACTGCTGTGACAACTGAACACTAGTTTGGCGCTGACTCAGAATAGCTGAAATGGACATCTGGATTATAAACCCCAAATAGTGTTCTGTCCAAGCCCCCGCCCCATATACAATTCAGGTCCTGGCACTCAGGTATGAATAATTGTATTTAGTCTGGCCCCTGGGAGGTGAAGGGTGTGAGGGCATAGACTGACATACATTGGAACTATGATAGACGATCAACCACACCCCATAAAGGTGCTCTCCTGGAACATAGCAGGCCTCGTAAAAAATGTGTGCTCACCATTTTAGACTGATTTTATCAGAAAATACCAGCTTATATTCCTTCAGTAATCATGGGCTATGGAAGTGGTAGAGCTGCAAGGCTTTCGGGTCTTCCACATACCTGCCCAAAAAGGACATAGAGGATGCCCTAGTTGGGGTTATATATTTGGATCGATCCAGCCATTCATTGGAAGATGGAATCCTGTGTAACCAACAGTATTGATCTCCAATATGTCCTAGCCACTACCCCAGATGGACATGTATTTCATTATTTAATGTATACAACAGACTTAATTCTACCTCGGTAATCAGGGAAATCCATGACCTTGTGCTAATAGGGTAACATTAAAAATCAAATAATGTATTTACCATAGTAAGGGGATTTTAATATGCAATTGAAACAATTTGCAGAAGTTTGAGGGGATATGAGAAGAACAAGATGAGGCTTGAATGATCCCATCCTTAGTAGCCACCCACCGTAAGAAAATGCATGAATTACTAATTGACACCCTTAGAATCCTGTACGACCTTGAGCTAAGAGCATACAATGGGCATCTTGCAAGCAACAAACCGACAAGCAACACATTTATTGGACCGAAGGGCTTAACACTGAGTGATTACATTTCATAACCACTGTGGCTTGGGAGAAAATATGTTTCAGATCCTGGAAAAGTATGAAAGTGATCATAGGCCTCTGAATGTTGCTCTCTTGATTGGCCCTTAGCCAAATCAACATGTGCACGCTTTGCCACAAATCGGGGCTTATCTATTACTGGTCAGACCTGTAGGGCCATCAGATGGGAAAAATTGAAACAGAGTGATTTTAGACCCTGCCTCTATGAGGCAATACTACCCCAATTCGAGAAATATTTGTGCTGAGGGAGACCAAGACAAGGAGATCAGATATGATTACCAGGACATATCTGAGAATACTATTCACTTTGTCACCTATTCCAGTAATCAAGTCAAGCATAGGTCATTGATTAATGTTGAGTCGTATGACCAAGAATGTATCTCTGCAAAACAAGCTTTGGTGGCTGTATTGGAACAAGAACCCCCAATCGATAGGAACCTACTTCGTATAAAGATGTCCCAATACAAGAGGAGTACAAAATGAAAAAAAGAAAGCTATCGTAAATTTTAATGGGACTGCCTTGCAGCAGCCTTTGGGAAACAGGTGTCACGCAAGAAGGCCAACGGGGATGTTTGCATGCAATGTAGCATTATTGCTGGGGCCTGGTTAAAGCACCTATCTGCCTTATATGGGGGGACAGGGCCAGGAAATACAGGGATGGACGCATTTACTACCCTCAGCCACTGAGAATGGGCCATTGTTCAGTATTGCTGATGTGGATCTGGCCATTAAAGTAAAAAATGCAGGTAAGGCGACATCATTGCATGAAAAAAGTGTCATCACTTTCAGACACACAAACAAATCACTCCAAGATGGACACTCAATACATTCTGCCTTTTATCCAGCAGAGAAAGTTCTTATCCTCCCTGCATCTCCAGTATTCATACCGTCACATGCAAATCAGGCCAGACTAGCATATGTTAATAGAGTCATCAAAGGCTAGGCACACATTAAAAAGGTCTTCCAAAGATGATCCATACTGCTTTCTGCCCTTCAGGTAGCTAGTAAGGATTTATTTGGTTATGTGAACCTCTTTTATTGGTGGCATTACAATTTCCCACTCTAAAGTGTGCATTGTTTCATTTTAGGTGATGAAAGCCTCAGCTAGGCATCTTGCACAGTATGGCCGATTATAGAGAAAGCATTCTTACTTGAGACATTTTGCTGGCAGGAAAATTGTCAGGCCTGCCTTTGATATTATCCCGTAGGTTGCATCTTCTTTCTAGCTTGAAAAATAGATGATCTTACATTTTTTTATTTAGGGGTCCACATGTAATGGAATGGACATGTATTTGGAAGCCTTTTGTAAATATGGCCCCTGCAAGCAATGGTATGAAGCCTTCACATGCCAATTAAGCCTCCTGTATCAGGATGGTGAATTTTATGGCATATGCCAAATCTTAGGTGGAATTGTAGAATTGTCTGGTCAGGCCTATGGCATGCATGCAGTCTAGATGTCTGCCACAAAGCAAAGTTGACCAGCAGCATGGGCATCATCCCCTACTACTACATGTGACAGACTGTAGTCCAACATTTTTTGCTCTAAGCTTGTTTTCATGAATTCTGATAATCTATCTTGTTCGTAGTTTAAAGTGCAGGTATATCTCTTTGGCCATTGGGTTAGTATGTATTTTTCATGTCTAAAGTAAGACAACCCTTCTTCTATTTCTGGAGGATTGGAACATAATATGAATGGAGATTTGGAAGAAGTGGCCTTGGATGATTACCCCCAGGTAGGGAAGACATCTTCAGGAACTGTTTTAAAATGTGGGCAAACCTCCCAATTAAGGACTTGGGTAGGGAAGGAAGAACCAGATTGATATTGACCCCATGTAATTGTGAGTTTAATGACATTTGTGTGAAATCCCCACTCCTTACCAGAAGATTGTTTCATATAATCCTGTGCTGTAGTGAAAATGAACGGTGTCCAGACAAGTGGTCGACTGTAAATTGGTTGAAAGACATTTGGTCGACGTAATTTGGTCGAAAACCAAATGGTCGAATTTGTTTTAAAATTTATATATGTATTTTTTTGGTTTTTCATTTAGGGAAAAAAGGTTTTTTTAGAAAAAAAAGGGGGTTGCCACCCCTCCCCCAAAAAAAGGGGTGAAAATAAAAAAATAAAAATTCGACCATTTGGTTTTCGACCAAATTGGTTCGACCATTTGTCCAGTCGACCAATTTTTTTCGACCAAATGTCTGGTAACCGAAATGAACATGATTCTTACACATGAAACAGAGTAGTGAAGGTGCAATTATGGCTAGACTGACTTTTCTGCTTTCCCAGTCTAACCAATTAACATTGTTAAGGTCATTGTCATTTAATAATGTGATTTATTTTCAATCACTTGTGATGGTGACACGTGTACTCCTCTTAATCACAGATATGTGATAAGAACAAGGAAGAACTTTTAAGAAGCATTTACTTTTAAAGAGGTAGGATCCATAATCATTTTGCCCAGCATTTTCCTTCTGGGAAGTTATCACCAGTTTAATGAGAAGCCCAACAGCAATAGTCAATGCTCTTAAAAACATCGGAACGATTTTGGAGGCAGCCATGGCGCTAATAGCGCCATGGCTACCTCCAACCTCGTAATGAGGCCCATTGTTTTAAAATGTATTCAAGCTCTTCGGTCATTTTATTCGAAGTCACTGGAACTACATTGATGTTTTCACTTTTGAATATGCCAAGAGACAATGTTGTATGAGCCCAGTGACCAGAGCACACTAGGCAGCATATTTTAGCCAGGGAACTGACCAACACACATCCATGCAATTCATATTATGCTGTTATTATGCACATCATTAAATGGAAAAAGAAACTATAACCAACGTTTGTAGGATATCTCTGTAAGCATAAACAGTTTATTTTTAAAATATTCACGTTATGTATCACCTTTAAGACACACGAGCTTAAAGGTTGTTAAGTGAATGGTACTTACAAAATCTTGTTAAGGACAGTTTGACTTGGTGTTTAAAAATGTGAATTGTATGGGCGAACATTCAGAGGTTCATGTCAATGGACAGTTCAACTGGTTTTGTGACTGCCTATGCATCCACTTGTCTGGATATGGTCATTTTATAACTCTATGTATTCACTGATCCATGTATTCAACTAACTTCCTTTCAATGTGTCAATTTGTCCTGCTGTCTATATTTTTTCTTTCCACAACTAACTAGCTAGCTGGCACATTCTCTATTGAGGAAGCTGTTCAGAAAATACAATTTTGATGTCAATGATATACTCTACAAATATACTCTGGGCCCTAAATCTTTGCTTCTGGGAGAGTTGACGTCTTCTGCTTCCATCATCTTTTTCCATGAGGAGATATGAACTTCAGGCTAATGGGAAATGAATACAAAATACATGTGCATAAGGTAATGTATATGCGTAACCATAAAGCATAACAAAAAAATGTATATCTGCACAACACCATCATAGATTTTTAGTTCCTGTTCTTCTGCCCATTCCCCCATCATATTTCTTCCTAGGATCCACACCTCGATTTTAACTGGCAGAAGAGGTGAGACATGTTCAGCCATTAGAGTATTTTGTTTATTTATTTATTTATCACTTTTTAGGCGCTTATACAGCAAGTACATTGTGTTTCAAAGAGCCCACAGGGCAACAGGGAGGGGACATGGGAACGCGACACAATACATACAAAATATTAATTAAATAAAGTGGAGGGTGTGACAATTCCTCTGTGGAAGCTAACCATCTTTAGTGTCAATATCTGATTTGAGTGAATAAAATCGACTATTTCTTAAAGCGTTGAATTCAGAAATATCTTTTACAAGAAAACCATGCACTCAAGATCTCAAATTGCCGCTATTTCCTTTATGTTGTGAAATGTTGAGTTCAATGAGGTATGACGACTACACACAATTATTAGAATTATGGATGCCCCTCACACTCAGCCATATACAAGGAATGCCAAAGAAAAGACATGTGATGTACTGAATCTAGAACACTCTTTCAAAAGAGACATGCTGTAGGCTTCAAATTTATGTTGAAAGAATGTTGTACTGAGTAGGATATACATATGGAGCTGGGGCTGATCAGAATTAAAGCAGCTAACACCTACCATCTTCGAGTTTCATTTGTGCACTTGCACGGTCTGAATGAACAATGCCTGAACATTGTCTGTCTGTTCTCCATTGTCCTCACCCCTTAACTACACTTGGTAAAACTGCAGAATCTTTGTCAGGCCAATTTACTGTGTCTCAACTGTATGATATGCACTTACTCTGCCCGTGCAGACTTTAATCGTCTGAGAATTTCAAAGAGAGAGCATTTCATGTTCAAATAGAAAATGTTAGGAACACTACAAACTGGCACATAACAGAATAAAAACAGCCATTCCCTTGCTAAAGGAAATGTAGACGAGAGACAAACCTACACATACTACTTGAGCTGAAAGCATCTTTTGAATGAGGAGCACCTGTGCTAAAGACTTGGTTGAGTCTCTCCCAAGGCCATCCACCCAAGAACAGGTCAATGGACTGTGTTCATGCTGGTAGAGAGACTGCCAGACGCCCCCTTTATTTTGCATATTAAGCAACTGTGGGTCTCAAGTTACATGGGGAATCCTGACGTGGACCCCTTGCTCACTGTTCTCAGAGAGGCACAGCTCAACCTCACTGATGATGCCCTGATGATGCCCAACAAAGCTGAAACACGTGTATGGGGTTGCTGTTGGTACTCCTATTCAGAGAATTGCCTAGCATTTCGGTGCTGGACTGCCTCTGGGCAGGACAAAGACTGATATGCAGGGATATTTCTCCTCTGTGAAAGGGACAGTGAGCTAAAGACTTGATTGAGACTCTCCCGTGGGCCATCCACCCAAGAACAGGTCAATGGGCTGTATTCATGCCGGTAGAGAGACTCCTAGAACCCCATCTGTTTTTCATATTAAGTAACATTGTTTCTCACCCTAAGTTACCAGGGGAATTCAGACGTGGACCCCTTGCTCACTGTTCTCAGAGAGTCACAGCTCCACCTCACAAATGATGCCCAACAAGGCTGAAACACGTGAATGGGGTTCCTGTTGGTACTCTTGTTCAGAAGAGAATTGCCTAGCATTTCGGTGATGGACTGCCCCTGGGCAGGACAAAGACTGATATGCAGGGATGTGTCTCCTCTGTGAAAGTGACAGTGAACTAAAGACTTGGTTGATACTCTCCCGGGGCCATCCACCAAAGAACAGGTCAATGGGCTGTGTTCGTGCCGGTAGAGAGACTCCAAGAACCCAATCTTTTTAGCATATTAAGTAAATTTGGATCTCACCCTAAGTTACCAGGGGAATCCAGACATGGACCCCTTGCTCACTGTTCTCAGAGAGGCACAGCTCCACCTCACTGATGATGCCCAACAAGGCTGAAACACCTGTATGGGGTTGCTATTGGTACTCTTGTTCAGAGAATTGCCTAGCATTTCTGTGCTGGACTGCCCCTGGGCAGGACAAAGACTGATATGCAGGGATATTTCTCCTCTGTGAAAGGGACAGTGAGCTAAAGACTTGGTGAGACTCTCCCGGGGCCATCCACCCAAGAACAGGTCAATGGGCTGTGTTTGTGCCGGTAGAGAGACTCCCAGGACCCCATCTCAATTGCATATTAAGAAACATTGTTTCTCACCCAAAGTTACCATGGAATCCAGACGTGGACCCTTTGCTCACTGTTCTCAGAGAGACACAGCTCCATCTAACTGATGATGCCCAACAAGGCTAAAACACGTGTATGCGTTTGCTGTTGGTACTCTTGTTCAGAGGAGAATTGCCTAGCATTTTGGTGCTGGACTGCCCCATGGCAAGACAAAGACTAATATGCAGGGTTTATTTCTCCTCCATGAAAGGGACAGTGAGCTAAAGACTTGGTTGAGACTGTCCCGGGGCCTTTCCCCCAAGAACAGTTCAATGGGCTGTGTTTGTGCCGGTAGAGAGACTCCAGAACCCCATCTGTTTGCATATAAGTAACTGTGGGTCTCACCGTAACTTACCAGGGAAATCCAGACGTGGACTCCATGCTCACTCTTCTCAGAGAGGCACAGCTCCACCTCACTGTTGATGCCCAACAAGGCTGAAACACGTGTATAGGGTTGCTGTTGGTACTCTTGTTCAGAGGAGAATTGCCTAGCATTTCGGTGATAGACTGCCCCTGGGCAGGACAAAGACTAATATGCAGGGATATTTCTCCTCTGTTAAAGGGACAGTGAGCTAAAGACTTGGTTGAGACTCTCCTGGGGGCCATCCACCCAAGAACAGTTCAATGGGCTGTGTTTGTGCCGGTAGAGAGACTCCCAGAACCCCATCTATTTTGCCTTTTCCATATATGTCCGTCAATCTTGACCCACAGAATGGTTAGGATCACTGGGTTAATTTCAATCCCGTACATTATTTTCGGGACCACCTTACCTATATAGTAGGTCAGCAAAGGGGTTATTGTAAACTTACAATATTTAGTGTATACTTTCTTCATTTGGTATGACAGTTGCTCGTTGTTGTTCATTATTAACTTGATACTGCCCTCACAAGATGTTCTGTCCCATACCTGAAACCCTAGATATGTTAGTTTTCTCTGGGGTACTATCTTGATATTGTTTACCTGCCAATTATATTTTGCTCTGGCCAACTGAGGGTGGGTTAACTGAATAATCTGGCATTTCTTTTGATTGATAACTAAGCCATTTTCTTCAGCATAATTGGCCATTCTAGTTATCAGGTGCTGCAGACCTACAGGTGTATAGTCTATCAGCACCAGATCATCTGCATACGCCAACCAATTTATTGACTCTCCCCCCTGTTTAGGCAAAACCAGGCCAAGATATTTCATTGCCTGGTAAAAGTCTGCCATAAAGAGGTTAAATAGGCACGGTGCAAATATGCATCCTTGCCTTAACCCCTTAAATGTTCTAATTGGCGCTGTTAGTGCTCCTTCAGAGTTCAGTCTTATTTTAATCCAGGTTTTTTGATGGATGTGTAAAAGTATTGCAAGTAGCGATGCTGGAATTTCCCATGCATTTAATTTTTTCCATAACAGTTTTCTGTCAACAAGACAAATGCTTTGGAGTCTATTAAAGCCACAAATACCTGTGTCCGGCTGCCTCCATGACCCCTAACAATTCCATCCTTCAATATGTATAAGATTAAGCCGTTCAGCGTTGTTCCCATCCCTTTCTGAAACACAGTTTGAGCTTTGGGTAGGAGCTTTTTTTCTTTCACCATATCATTCAATTTCTCAAGGACATTTGTGGCAAATATTTTGCTGTCCGGATCCAGCAAGGTTCTTGGATTGTAATTCAATGGATCAGATGGGTCCCCTTTTTTGTGGATCAGGACTATAATAGATTCCCTCCAGGATTGAGGGATCATGTGTTTCTGGAGGATATCCTTGAATAATAGATCCAGTAACACAGCCCATAGTTTTACATTGTTTTTAAGCACTGTGTTAGATAAACAATTCGGACCACATGCAGCAGACATAGATGCTTTTGTTATAATTCTTTCAATGTCTGCTGCCTCAAATTCTATTATCCATGGTCCATTACCATTGTCAACCTTGCTGGAGCCTTCTGAGCCCATACCATTAATGTTTTCCCAAGGTTTAATCCATGAGTCCTCAGACACACCTGTCAATTGCAGTGTACATTGTGGATGTTCATTGTCATTTATTATGATCCAGAATTGCCTTGTATCCTTTTTCTGAGTACCTCCAACATCTTCTCCCCAGTTTTATTAATCATAAGTTTTCTATGGCCCCTTAGCCAGCGCTTATAGGTTACTTGAATTTCCTTTTTCTTTTTTTAAATTAAGAAGTTTCCTGTACCATTTTCATCAATTCTGAGTTGTTCAGTTGGTAATTCACACTCCTTTTTTTAACCAAACTTCTTTGTCAAAAGAGTATATGTCCGAGGTATTCGTTGGACATATTGGGCCTCATTACGAGGAAGGCGGTAGAGGGATAATGGCGCCAGTAGAGCTGCCAGTCTCGTTATCCTTCTACCGCCTCATTACGAGGTCTGCTCGCGGGTCCCGCAAAGGACGTCTGGTGAAATCAGACCAGGATGCTAACAACGGGCCCATCATTAACGGGCCCGTTGTTAGCATCCTCCCTATTCCCATTGAGCCCTATCGCGCCTCAAATGGGAATGGAGATGTACTGGGTCCGGGTTCCAGGAAAGGGAATTACCGGGCCCTCCAAGGTCAGAATGGCCCGGTAATTCCCTATTTCTGGAACCCGGACCCGGTACCCGGGATGGGGGTAGCCATGCTGCTAAAAGCGGCATGGCTACCTCCATACTCGTAATGAGGCCCATTGTGTCTGTAGTTTCCTGAGCCAGAAGGAACTCGTTAAAACCCTCGACTCAACCGTTATGTGCTAGGATCTCACTGCTGACATGCTCCACATACTTAGTAAACTTTGCATTTAATGTCCTGCCCATATGCCTACATTTTCCTATACAGTTTCCTGCAGGTTTCACCAATAAATCTATCAAGATTTTGGTGCCTGAATCATTTGTCTTCATCAATAAGTGAGTAACTAGCTTATTGTGATCACTCATTGTTGTTTCATTCACTGAAAAGTATGTACATATGTCTAACAGCGCTCTCGGGACCACGATATAATCAATTGTAGTTTGAGATTCCCCACGCTTCCATGTGCTGGCCATTTTTTTTATTATTGGCCATTGCTTTATTCAGAATATGAAGGTCCAAGGTAGTGCAGAGATGTTCCCATGTATACCCATTCAATTGGGCAGACAGCTTTAATCTGAGTCCGTCATTCCCAGAATCAACATTAAAATCTCCAGCTATCATCACCATCGGGTGAACCTCACTAAGCCATTCACCCATGGATTGAAAGATGTGATCAATAAATGTATCTAAGGTGTCTAGCTGGATATTGCAGTGTACATTGACCACCAACAGCTTACTTCTTAACCCTGTACATACCGCCTCTATTTCCACAGCCAAAATACCTTGCTTTTAATTGGATAAAATACGAGATGACATTATTTTGGAGTTTCTTATTGCCAGCAGTAGTCCTGCCATCGGTCTACCTCTCTTTTGCTTCTTGGCCTCTTGCTGTAATATAGTGAACCCATCTCGGCAGAACTTAGTACTGAGACAAGTTTTCTGAAAGATGATGATGTCATACTCTTCAAAAATGTAGATCCAGCCTATATTGCAGGCCAGGCAATATTCATATCTGGGGCTCAACCTACCCCAGACCTGAACCTTACTCAGTAAGTTTATCTGAGCTTAGAGCCCATCCCAGTACACTCCAGTCCAGATGACTACCTAAGGCTCAGCCAAGCCCCACCTGAAGCCAAACACAGAGCTGATCTAGTCCTGGCTGAAGCCCAACACAGGGCCATCAAACTAGACCTTCTCGGTGCCCCCCCAGAACCCAGGTTTTAGTCTTGTTGCCATTCCCATGACAAGCCACAACCAGCCTGGAGCCCACCCATACCCATATTCCAGCAGAGAGCCCACTAGATATGATCATTGCCTATATCTGTCAGACTCTGATAATCCCTCCCAGCTCTCCTCCTCACCTGGTTCATCTATTGAACTGTCTTAAGCCTCAGACTCCTTCTTACGTGGTTTCCTCAGTTCCTTTGTCTTCTTCTCCTTTTCTTGATGAAGGTAGGGGCAAGCTCCCTCGGAGGCCACCATTGCCCGTGGGTTTCCCCAGGTTCAGGGGATCTCCGAGGAGCAAGCCCCCAAAACTCAGGGAAAAAGCCTTCTTTTGCACAAAAAACCCTGGATCATGAAGAGATTGTGCGTCGTGATTGAATATTGTAGGTCGAAAATAACTGCTCTCTCTCTTCTTTGTCATTCACTCTGGGTAGAGCTATGGACTGGTGGCACCCAGTTGAAATACCGGATACCAGTCAAAGAGATAAAATGACTGGTATCTGAAGATAGCAAGAAACAATTGTCCAAATAAATTCCTGGAACTGGAGTGTTCAGATAGGAAGAAAGGCTAATATTAAGGAAGAAGAAGTTAAGCTGGATCTAATGGCAGGAAGAGCAGTAACGGTAAGTAAAAGAGGGCAGGAGTCACCACTGAACAAGAATAGTGCAACACCGGCGGTGCATTGAAAGTACAGTAGGAAAGCAGTACGAGAGCTGCCAAATGAAAACAGAGTGAATATGCTGAACAGAATGTGGCCAGAAAGAGGAACAGAGAGTTCCCAAGAGTGCCCGGAATGGCTAAGGAAAGGATAGTCAGAATCTGCAAAAAAGTATATACAGAGGAATACTCAAAGTACAGAAGAAGGACCGCCCGAGAGGGTAGAAGAACTGCAAGGCGGGGGAAACAGGAACCTGGATCCGACGAGAATACAATTTGGAAGGTAGAGAGGAGTAAACAAGGGAAAGAACCGGCAGGGAACCGGACAAGGATGGGAAAGCACGAAAATCAGTGGAGAAAATGCTAGCACTTGCGGGGCAAGGTACTTGCAGGGCGAAAACCTAAATGGATACAACGCAATGAGTGGCGGGCTCCACCCACTGATAAATGTGCAGCGGCCATGTTGGGAGAAGGCTAGACCGCACAAGGAGCTAGGAATAGGATAACAGTTACAACAGCTTCCACTGATGCCAGCTCTTCCATGGCCGGTGCATGACAATATCTGATGCTCAAAGTGTAGTGCATCTAAAAAGAACATTCCTATTGTCAAACTAGTAGGGCCTAGAACACAACCTTGACAAAGTCTGGGCCTGTTCAAAGTGCAGTCCGCCTTAGAGGCTGGCCAAGTCCAGGGCCCAGTGCTTTCATAAATGAAGCCATAGAAATTGTATCAGAAACTCTGAACCTAGTCAAACTAAAGTTCAGCCAATCACCACCCTGCTAAATTGCCTACCAAACCTAGACCCATGACAAAGTTGCCAGCCCATTCATAGCCCAGAGTCAGTCTAGTCGGATCCATATCTCACCTGAACCCAGAACCCAGCCTGGAACCCAGTCTTCATGTGACCCCAGTTAAGCTTATCCCACACACCAGTCAAACCCATCTCTACCTTAAGAACTCGATAGCCCAGCACACTCCAGAATAAAACCTAGATATGCACAATCCAGAAGCTAATTGGCCCCTGCCCACACACACCAGAAAAACATGAGAGCAATGGAAACAATCCATATGTAGACCTCTGACGCTTCAGCAACCCTTATGTGAATTGCATTTTCTAGAGCTTAGACAGGCAGTTACCAAGAGAAGACCTGAGAATTAACATGTGTATTATCAGGAATGTAAATGCACCTGATAATAATCTGAACTAGAGCTCTATATCTCTGTATATTCAGGAGTAGAACTCTGAGTGATTGCAGCCATTATTGGTAGCCTTACTCAGTGAATCTCTGTAAATATAGCATATAGGTTTGACACAAACATGTCTTTAAACAGAGCTAGAGCTTGGAGTGAGTCTCAAACTTAAGCTCTGTGTAACTCTCAATGAATGTGTGTATTATGTTAAACAGTGCACTGAATCAGATTCAAGAGCAACATATTGTGTGAAGCTATGTCACCTCACTGCCTTCATAAGAACCACAATCTTTCATTGATAACTATACAGATGGCAATCAATTTATCCTTAACATTTCCAATAAAACATTCTCCTCCACTATATTTCTCACTGCATTAAAAAAACATTGATGACTGGATGTATCAGAATCACCTACTAGTGAATGCAGAAAAAAACGAAACCTCATGTCAGCCACTGTCAGAAACTCACGGGCTGCATTACGCCCATATGGTAGGAATGGAGGTAGGGTGGTTACTGGGATTGTGGGTGGAACATTTCTGAGTCGCTGCCACCTTTGTCCCCATTGCAGATGTGCTTGGTGTAGGGGTACAAGGTGTGCAGGACACAGAACACCAGGAAAACTACGTTTCCCAGCAGCCCCGGGCCTAAAACTACAGCTCCGGCACCCCAGGACACGCCCAGGACAACGCCCGACACAACGCGCATGCGCGAAGATGCTACCGCGCATGCGCGATCCCCAAAAGCTCGTCCGTGCTCGACTTTGCTGCCGAAAGGACGCATCTCACGGAGCTCCGGTGAAACTTCTTGCGGGGCCGCCCTCGCCACTGGACTCATCCTCAGGCCCCGCGATGTCACAGATAAGTACATTGCCTGCCATTAAAAGTTAACCAGAGAGAAGTGTGCACTGGAAAGGGACTCCGCTTACCAGTGACCACGGAGAAACTTACGGGGGAGATACGCGGAAGCTCGCAAACTAACTAACCCACTAAACTTTGCATGTGACATGCATTCGCCTGTTGCGGGTGCAAACGTAGTAACAAGCTCGCCAGTTCCGGGCCATTTATGTCATACTCGCAGTAGCGAACATTTGTGAAAGGCCATAAGGCGTGAAAGGGAAAGGCTAATTTTCTCCCTTTTTGTCAGGAGTGAGCCGCTATCGACAACGACCAGATCGTTGCGCAACGCACAGTCTGCGGAGCCGGCGGGCGGAAGAAACGCACTGGAAAACCCAGAACACTAGAGCTAAGTACAATATGTGACCAAAAGCATTGTACCTGCATGTATGTTCTACTTGTGAAGTATTCAACGGGGGGGGGGACATGATATGCATTTAGAAGCCCGATAGAATATTGTGTCTCTACAGAAAAAGCCAAGACTGGGCAAACTTGTGAATGTGGTGAACAAGTGCTGGGTTCCAGTCTGAGGGTAAAGCATGCATGTGGTAAGAATGCATGACTGAATGAATGCCCAAGGAGGTATAAAGACAACTACCAAGAAACAGTAGTCCGGACTCAGAAGGTCAGAGTCTGGGAACAACTTGACCCTAAAACCCTTTCCCTATCCATAACATCTCCCTAACCCTCAATCCGGTTATCCTATCACCCCGAAACCTATCCAACCCGTGGACCCTAACCCTCTTTCCCCGTGGGGGTCGCGGTGACCTGTGTTTTAACTAATCCAGGCGCCAAGACCGTCAAGGGGAGGTAGGAGTTCTTGCTACTTCCGCGTTGGGACGGACTTCGCCTTGACAGAAGCACGGACCCACGTATTTGCACACGCCCAAGTAGCACGAACTCCGGCACCATGGAGGACATAGCTCGCGTCCTACATGAACTAAAAGATGCTTTAGAAGCAACTAGGCAGGATTATGCTACGTTAGCTCATCGTGTGCAGGAAATCACGGCACAAGGTAGACCCCTGCCAGATGGGCCTCCTCCTACTCCAGTACAGGTTCAAGTGACCACTGAGCCGCCCATGCCCTTAGCCACCCCAGAAAGGTACGGGGGAGACCCACAAAAATTCTCCATATTTATGACCCAATGTCAGTTGCATTTCTTGACTAAATCAACAATCTTCCGTTCGGCCCAGTCCCGCACAGCCTTCGTGATTTCCTATCTCACGGGGGATGCTGCGGCATGGGCTACCCCTCTGGTACAAAAAGACGATGCTTTACTGTATGATTGGGGGGAATTTCAGGAGGAATTCGGGAAAATGTTTGATAGGAAAGCGGCCTCCTTGATCCGGGACCGAGAGTTACTCACTTTACGGCAGGGAAGTAGGGAACTCATTTGGTATGTGACCACATTTAATAGATTAGTGGTTGAAGCAGAGTGGCCCCATGAAAAAAGATTGGCCCTTTTTTATCAAGGCCTTAGGGAGGAGTTGAAAGACCTAATAGTGCAGGTCGACCCGCAACCAACCTCCTGCACGGGAATGATTGAGTTGGCTCTACGTTTAGATCACAGGCAAGGAGAAAGGAAGCAAGACAGGCGTAAATGGGAGACCAAACAGTATTCGGCAAGAGCGGATTACCCAAGAGCTCCACCTGGTTCAAAAGCAACAGAGAGGACTTCGGAAGCTGAACCCATGCAGATCGGAACGATCCGAGGACCGCTCTCCAAAGAAGAAAAAGAGAAACGCAGAAGAGAAAAGCTGTGTATGTACTGTGGCAAGTCAGGACACTTTGTGAAGGAATGTGGGGCTAAACCAAAGAACACCATTTCGTCGGGAAACGCCAATGCTCGCCAGTAAGAAGGGGGGATCTGCCGAGCCAAAATCATCACAGTACCCCCAAGCATTATTTGGGTAACGTGACACAAGTTCACAAAGCTCATGTTACCGTTACTGGAATTCTTCAGACACGCCAAAGGGATCAAGCCATCACGTTAATGGTGGATTCAGGAGCAACCGGTAACTTTGTGGACTCGGATTATGCAGTTAAATTGGGTTTACCAGTTGCCACAAAGAACATACATGAAGAGGTTCGATCAGTCGATGGATCTCTGTTGATATCCGGACCAGTGACACAGCAAACGGGGGAGATGATTTTGAACATCCAAGGGCATAAAGAGCGCATTCAATTCGATGTCATCGCCGCCCCCCAGTTCGGTTTCATCCTGGGGCTACCTTGGCTGGCGTTACATAACCCGGCGATTGACTGGGCACGTGGAACAGTGTGCTTCTCTTCTAGTCTCTGCCGCACACAGTGCACGAAAGACTTAGGACATATGGTGCAAGTCCTAGGGGCCACACAGGAAAACAGCGGAGAGCCGCTAGCAGGATTACCACAAGAATACCAAGAGTTTCAGGATGTTTTCAGTAAAAAGGCGGCAGAAACTTTACCACCGCACAGGTCGTTTGACTGTAGGATAGATCTGGAACCAGGAGCCGCCCTGCCATGCAGCCGGATTTACGCCTTGACGGAAACCGAGAACCAACATCTCAAAGAGTATATAGACACCAATCTCCAGAATGGGTTTATCCGTCATTCCACTTCACCTGTTTCTTCACCGTTGTTCTTCGTTCCGAAGAAAACTGGAGATCTCAGGACATGTATCGATTATCGTGCGATAAACCGCATAACTATCAAAAATCGATACCCCCTACCATTGATACCGGTCCTGTTGGATCAAGTACGAGGAGCCACAATCTACACTAAGTTGGACTTACGAGGTGCTTACCACCTGGTGCGGGTGCGTGAAGGGGACAAATGGAAGACCGCCTTCAGAACGAAATTTGGACTGTATGAGTACCAGGTCATGCCATTCGGTCTCTGTAACGCACCCGCCGCCTTTCAACACTTCTTGGATGAAGTCCTACGTGGTTTCCTAGACATTTTTGTCGTAGTTTATATTGACGACATACTGATCTACTCAAGGAATAAGGAAGAACATGTACAACATGTCAGATCCGTTCTGCAACGTTTACGAGAGCACCGTCTGTTCGCGAAATTTAGAAAAATGTACGTTTCATTGCACCACAGTGGAATTCTTGGGCTTTATACTCTCTCCCGAAGGCGTTAAAATGGATACGCATAAGGTACAAGCAATTCTGGATTGGCCAGCCCCGCAGAATGTCAAGGAGCTACAGTCAGTACTAGGATTTGCAAACTTCTACCGAAGGTTTATCCAGGGGTTTGCAGAAAAAAGCTTAGCCATTACCCGTCTGCTCAAGAAAGGAAAAAAATTCGTGTGGGATACGGAGGCAGAACACAGTTTCAAGTTACTAAAGGAGGCGTTCACTACAGCCCCCGTCCTGTTACACCCGGATCCAACGTTACCGTTTCTGGTGGAAACGGATGCTTCGAGTTATGCGTTGGGAGCGATATTATCACAACGAGACCAATCAGGACATTTACACCCAGTCGCTTATTACTCAAGAAAACTTAACCCTGCAGAACAAAACTACACCATTGCAGATCGCGAGCTACTAGCCATAAAGGTGGCTTTTGCAGAATGGAGGCACTACTTGCTGGGAGCAAGGCACACCATAACGGTGCTGACGGATCACCGTAATCTCCAGTTCTTAAAATCAGCAAGAGCTCTCACTCCATGGCAATTACGATGGGCAATGTATTTTGCAGACTTTGATTTCCTGGTAACATACCGACCCGGACAGGAGAACAAAAAGGCAGACATACTTTCCAGATATCCGGAATCATCAGTTTCTCCTAGCCCTGAGGAAGCGGCAAAACCCATTGTGCCCTTAATCAAGATCGTAGGAAGCGTAATCAATACCTTACTGGAACAAGTGGGGAATGCCATGACAGCCAAAGAGTTACTGCAATGGGAAAACCCACAGTTAAGACGCTCGTTACAAGAAGGCATACCATTCCAAGACAAAGAAGTGTATTTACCGACTAAGAGTCTACAGGCTCAAGCCCTCAATTGGTGCCATGATTCCCCACTGGCTGGCCACCCGGGGGTGCACAAAACACAGGAACTACTTCAGCGACACTATTGGTGGCCCAACTTACGCAAAGACGTGCGAGAATATGTGGAAAATTGTGAAGTATGTGCTCGAAATAAAACAGATCATAAGAAACCAGCAGGACTATTGAGACCTTTACCCACTCCCTCACAGCCGTGGCATACCATATCGTTAGACTTCATTGTGGAATTGCCCCCGGATCAAGGTCAAACCACGATATTAGTAGTGATAGATTCATTTACTAAACTTGCTCACTTCATACCTAGTAGCGGCCAGCCGACGGCAGAGGAATTTGCAAATCTTTTTCTACAACATGTCGTTCGCCTGCATGGAATACCACAACACATAGTCTCGGACCGGGGAACGCAGTTTACGTCCAGGTTTTGGAGGCATTTCTGTAAGAAAATAGGAATACAGTTGCAGATGTCTAGTAGTTACCACCCCGAGACCGACGGACAGACCGAGCGACTAAATCAGACGCTAGAACAATACCTTCGCTGTTTTACGCATGGCACTGAAGGGGGTTGGGTTGAGCTCTTGTGGTTAGCAGAATTAGCCTACAACAATTCTCAACATGCCTCCACAGGATATTCTCCTTTTTTCATGACTTACGGATACAACCCATTGGTACAGCCAAGTGGAGAACGAATTCCGGATGCATTGCCCTCAGTACAGACCAAAGTGGCCCAGTTAAAGCAGGTCTGGAAAAAGGCCCGACTAAACCTGATCACAGCCAAAAACACAACCAAGAAGTATGCTGACAGAAAGCGCCGTGCTAACCCGGAATATAACGTGGGCGATAAAGTTTGGCTCTCAACACGACATTTACACCTCTCAGGTTCCCGAAAATTGAAGCCCCGCTTCATAGGCCCATTTCGCATTACGCAAGTAGTTAACCCAGTAGCGATGCGACTTTGCCTTCCAGACCACATGAGGGTTCACTCTGTATTTCACGTAGCGCTCCTAAAACCAGCAAAACCCCATATGCGCATGGAAAGACCACCACCAGTCTTCATAGAAAGGTACCCAGAGTACGAAGTTAAGGCCATACTGAACTCACGAGTGAGGCGAGGTAGACTGCATTACTTGATTGATTGGGTGGGATTTGGCCCTGAAGATAGATCCTGGGAACCTGCCACTAATGTGCATGCCCCAAGATTGGTACGTTTGTTTCATCACAATCATCCCACAAAGCCTGGCCCTTCTGCGGGGAGGGGATGTACTGTCAGAAACTCACGAGCTGCATTACGCCCATATGGTAGGAATGGAGGTAGGGTGGTTACTGGGATTGTGGGTGGAACATTTCTGAGTCGCTGCCACCTTTGTCCCCATTGCAGATGTGCTTGGTGTAGGGGTACAAGGTGTGCAGGACACAGAACACCAGGAAAACTACGTTTCCCAGCAGCCCCGGGCCTAAAACTACAGCTCCGGCACCCCAGGACACGCTCAGGACAACGCCCGACACAACGCGCATGCGCGAAGATGCTACCGCGCATGCGCGATCCCCAAAAGCTCGTCCGTGCTCGACTTTGCTGCCGAAAGGACGCATCTCACGGAGCTCCGGTGAAACTTCTTGCGGGGCCGCCCTCGCCACTGGACTCATCCTCAGGCCCCGCGATGTCACAGATAAGTACATTGCCTGCCATTAAAAGTTAACCAGAGAGAAGTGTGCACTGGAAAGGGACTCTGCTTACCAGTGACCACGGAGAAACTTACGGGGGAGATACGCGGAAGCTCGCAAACTAACTAACCCACTAAACTTTGCATGTGACATGCATTCGCCTGTTGCGGGTGCAAACGTAGTAACAAGCTCGCCAGTTGCGGGCCATTTATGTCATACTCGCAGTAGCGAACATTTGTGAAAGGCCATAAGGCGTGAAAGGGAAAGGCTAATTTTCTCCCTTTTTGTCAGGAGTGAGCCGCTATCGACAACGACCAGATCGTTGCGCAACGCACAGTCTGCGGAGCCGGCGGGCGGAAGAAACGCACTGGAAAACCCAGAACACTAGAGCTAAGTACAATATGTGACCAAAAGCATTGTACCTGCATGTATGTTCTACTTGTGAAGTATTCAACGGGGGGGGACATGATATGCATTTAGAAGCCCGATAGAATATTGTGTCTCTACAGAAAAAGCCAAGACTGGGCAAACTTGTGAATGTGGTGAACAAGTGCTGGGTTCCAGTCTGAGGGTAAAGCATGCATGTGGTAAGAATGCATGACTGAATGAATGCCCAAGGAGGTATAAAGACAACTACCAAGAAACAGTAGTCCGGACTCAGAAGGTCAGAGTCTGGGAACAACTTGACCCTAAAACCCTTTCCCTATCCATAACATCTCCCTAACCCTCAATCCGGTTATCCTATCACCCCGAAACCTATCCAACCCGTGGACCCTAACCCTCTTTCCCCGTGGGGGTCGCGGTGACCTGTGTTTTAACTAATCCAGGCGCCAAGACCGTCAAGGGGAGGTAGGAGTTCTTGCTACTTCCGCGTTGGGACGGACTTCGCCTTGACAGCCAAGCCCGCCCTATTCCCTAGCCTTAGTACAGACAATTTAGACTCAGCCCTTACCTTCTGCCCTTCAACACAAGTCAAGAATGAAGGCATCATAATGGATTCAGCCCTTATCCTGGGTCTTCAAAAAAAGACAGAAGCCAGAATAGTTTTCTGGTACCTGAATATCTTTCCCCTCTTCTTTCAAACATGCCTCAAATCTACCTATTCTTAAGAGACCTCCTCTATGCACTTCTCACCCCTCTAATTTATTTCTCCTATTTCACTTCTTCCTTTTCTTTGTAAGCTACTTGCGGGCATTGCTTTTAATCAAATATCCTTTTATGTTCATCTACATTCAGTCCTAAACCCATTTCAATCTGGCTTTAGACCTCAACATTCTGCAGAGATTGCCCATCTAGTTGTATCTGAATCCCATCCTTCTTCCCGCTATGACAAACTCTCCACTCTTCTTGTTCTCCTCAACCTGTCAGATAATCACTTTATACCTTTTTCTCCCTTCTATTGCCTTGGCTTTGTGATTCTGTCTTGAACCGGCTTTGCTCTTATTTTACTGATGACACCTTTTCTGTTTCTTTGTCAGGTCAGTCTTGCCCCATCTTCCCGCTCTCTCATGGTGTTCCCCAAGGTTCAATGCTCAACCCTCTTCACTTTTCTCTTTATACCTCAATTCTTGGTTCTGTTATTTCCTCACACAACTTTTCTTACCATCTTTATGCTGATGATTCCCACATTTGTCTTTCTTTTTCCTACTTTGCTGATTCTATTAATTCTTCCCTCTCTGCTTGTCTCCTCTCTATCTAATCTTTGAGGGCCTCTCATGTCTTGCATCTTAATACTTCTAAAACTGAGATTCTCTTCTTCCCTTTGTCTGCAATTCCTTCCCCTCTCTCACCTTCTCTTATCCTTTTTCCTCCTCCTCCTCTTTCTATCTCATACTCTTCCCATAACCTTGGTGGTTTCTTTGATTGTTCACTGTCCTTTTCTTCTCATATTTCCTTTGCTGCCCGTTCCTGCTACTTCCAGCTTTTTAACATTTTTAAGGTCCATCAGTTTCTCCTACACCACGTTTTGAACTGCTTATATCTTCTCTTGTCTTGTCTTCTCCCACCCCTTTTACTGTTCTAGTCTGCTCCTTGATTTCCTTGCCTATCGTTTTACTTCCCTCAGAGCCACCTACTCTTTGTCCATCCATACCCTTTGTTCTCTATCCCCTCAGGACTCTACTTCTTCTTCGCTTCGCCAACTCCAATGGCTGTTTTTTGATGCTTGTCTTCTCAATAATTTCCTGTTGTCTTGTTTTTAAATGTGTTCATGGTTTAGCTCCTGCTTATCTCTGCTCACTTGTCTATATTTACTCCACCCATGCTGTTTGCACTCACAAACCATTTTGCATATTTTCTCGCTCGTCCCTCTTTCTCCTTCTTTCAATCCTAGCTCAAAGAGCATTTTATTTCTTTATGATTGATTTGTTGATATTTTCATTTTATTGTATCATATTTTGTTCTTTTGAAAAGTGCTTAGGTGTTAGATGCTATATAAATAAAATTAAATTACAAACTAAGGACAACGTTCTCTTCTGCCTTTTCCATAGAAATATACTGCATCATTGCAATCATCACTTGTAGACTGGACTGTACTTACAGTCTTTCTGGGCATTCCAGCTTAAATTACAGCCAGACTCAAAAGAGTCCAAAATACAGCTGCAAGAATCATTCTGCACATTGGACTCAGAAACGACTTATCTCAAGCCCTTATCTCCCTCCACTGGTTCCCAGTACGTAGGGAGACAAATTGCATTCAAAAACCTTTGCATCACATTTTGGACTATTCACAGACCAGAAACAGAACTTCTGAAGAAAGTTAATAATCTGATACTGGTAGTTCCCCCTTTTTTCACAAAAGAAACTGGGAGCATCCTCCTTTTCCTAAATGGCCCACAAACTATGGAATTTGATTCCATAACACATTAGAGTGACCCATACATATTCGCAATTCAAGAAGGGAATCAAAACATGGCCCTTCTTTATTGACTACCAACACATTGCCTGACTTCACTCAATACCTGGTGAAGATACCCAAACACAATTTGTACTGTATCTTAAATTCACTTATCGATTATTGACTCTTTCAAGTAATAAATTTGTTTTCAAAATTGATTAGTAGAGTTTTCTAACTAAACCTTTCTTTATTATAAAACAAACCCATTTATATGTAATATATTATACTAATATGTGTAACACCACCAGAAGTCATTTGTACCAATACATAAAATGAGCAACAATACAGCATTTTTGTGTACCGCTGAATTAAGACCTTAGTAAAATGAGGCAGGCCTTGCAAATACTTTAAAATTCTGCTAGACCTGCAGTTCGAGTAACTTAGTTTGCCTATGAGACCTAAGATAAATACACTTGACCCATGGAAACTGATGATACACATGTACATGTGTTTTCTGAAAAAGGTGCATGTCACCACAAACCCATTTCATGTTTTACACACCTTTATTTGACATATGCTGCAAACAAAGTAAATGTTAAAGGAAAGTTTGAAACATCCCCTGTAAATGGTACTTGCTCTTCATAAAGTCTACTTGACTATGCGAGTGGGCGAGTAGACTTTGAGAGCCCTGCATGTGTGTATGTACAAAGTAAATGGTAAGTTGCATGAATGGATACAAATACATAGATATGATAAAAAGGCTCATTAAACAGTTTCTCCAGGTCTCCCCAGCATGTGCTAATATATAATGCAATCATAATCATAAAGCAAAGCAAGCTCTGGAGGGTAACTATTGTGTATGATGTTGAAGTAGATCTCTAGGCATACAGACTGGATGGAACTATTGATCACCATTTTAGTTTGTTTTGTGTATTATTTATGTAAGAGAAAGGAAGTAAGAGACTAGACAGAGTGGATGGTATATCAGTTATATAACTAGGGAAACCAGGTGTAATATTGTAGTGTGTGGACTTCTCACTTTCATGCTGGATGTTATAAAGCAACCGGGTTATAAGTTAGAATGTCAAGGAGTATGAGATCAGCTGATCGGTTGAGCACCCACTGCACAGATGCATGCAATCAGCAAGTTACAGAACTAGGTTTGCCATCAAAGTATTTGGCCGTCTGATCATGTACATTTTCAAGACTATTCACTTGCCAAATGATGTATCTTCCACAACAAACTGAAATATAGTTGACACAAGGCAATTTAGATAGACTAACCTAAACTTGACTCTAAATCATGGAGACAATGCAGTGTTTTGCAATAGCAATACTGTATGCATTATGCAACAACTTACACTATTAGGAATGGAGTTGCATGATATTAAGTAAAGAAAAAGCTAACACATACTGGTCTTTGCCAGACATGATGTAGTTAGCTTAACTTGTCTACACCCATTTTGCACTGCATTTGTATCTCTTTTGATAATTGGAAGCCTAGTTTGTTTTAACGTCTGCACCCATTTTGCACTGCATTTGTTTCTCTTTTGAAAATTCAAAGTGGCAGACCTCTGGCTCTCCCTCTGACAAACTGGCCTGTCGCCTTTTCCAAAGGAAACACAGACTCTCTATTTGTGCCAAGAAAAGGGCCCAAATCCAGGCTTGCATCTTTGTGCATCAAACAACATGGCTCAACTCTTTAAAATCTGCAGGGAACTAGCCAACCCTTCTGCTGTTTCCTCCTCACTTCTTCCCTCCCAGACCCTCTGCAGCGCATTGGCAACAAACTTCTCAGCAAAACTCCAGGACATCCTGAGCACCCTTGCGTCCCTCTCCTCCTCCCCTTACCCCACCTTCTGCCTCCTATGGCCTTCCATCCTTCCTTTGCCTTTTTCTCCTCCTTCTCCCTTCTCCCTATCACACCAGATTTGTCTGCTCCATGTAGGTCTCCTCCAAACAAGTCTCCCCCTGCTCCACCAGAACAATTAAGGACAATGTTTGTTCCCTTGCCCCTGCACTTGCTGATTTTTGCAACCACTCTTTTTGCTACTGGATCTTTCCTCTTCTCCCTCAAGCACTCCCTTGTGCGCCCTCTCCTGAAAAATCCTTCTGCACACCCCTCTTGTCAAGCAAACTGCAGCCCCACATCTATCGCCCCCTTCCTTGGGAAACTCTTGGAAAAGCTAGTCTTCCCCCAACTCACCCAGCACACAGAATTTGTTGGTTGCCTGCACGACATCAATCTGGATTCTGAGCATCCAGAGGCACGGAAACAGCTCTTCTAAATACCAGTGTGGAACTGCTTGCAACTCTTGATTCCAACTCTCCAGCTGTTCTCATTTTACTTGATCTCTCCTCTGCATTTTATACAGTCGACCACTCCATCCTCATAAAAGAGCTCCACGATACCCTGATATCTCGGAGCAGGCACTGGGCTGGCTGACCTCCTTCCTCAGTGACTGTCCGTCCCAGGTTATTCTGAGCTCTTTCTCCTCCCCCACCTCGATCTCCACCTGCGGTGTCCCCCAGGGTTCACACCTCTCTCCCAAGCTCTTTAACACCTATCTTGCTCCTCTTCCACACCTCATTTACACCTTCTCCCCTAACTTCAAGTGTTATACAGATGACACACAACTGTTCCTCAAACTTCCCTCTGACCCTCTACTTACTTCCTCTATCATGCCTGACTATCTGCCATCTAGTCCTGGTGCACTTCCAATGATCTCTGCCTTAACGCCAGAAAGACTGACATCCTTCATATTGGAACTCCTGCTCCCTCCTTCCTCCCCTCACTCTGGCTATCTTCTATGGGCTACCCCTTCTCCTTCATCTGAACCCAGAAACCCTGGAGTCATGTTTGGCTCCTTTCTTTCCTTCCTCCCACACATTCAGGATCTTGCCAAGAAGACCTACTTTCAACTCTACCTCCTCAAAGGAATTCTCTCTTCCCTCACTTTCCCCCAGAAGCTCAATGGCTCCAGAGCTCTGGTTCTCTCTGGGCTAGACTATTGCAGCAGCCTTTTCCATATTTTACCCTTGTCTTCTCTACGACCACTTCAGCTAATCCAGAATTGGACACCAAGATTTATCCTTGGCCTCAAGCAAAGCGACCTCATCTCTCCAGCCCTAACAAATCTCCACTGGCTCTGGGTCACTGCAAGGATCAAATTCAAATGCATCTGCATCATCCGCAAGGCTGTCTGGGGAACACGCTATCTACAACTTGCTCTCACTAAATACTCCCCTTCCAGATCTCTACGTTCCTCTGGCACCAACTCTCTGTGTGCCAATCGCTTCGCTAAACAGAAAACTGTTTGCCGATCTCTTTCCTCAGCAAGCTCCCTCCTGTGGATCAGCCTCCCTCTTCCTCTTCGTCTTGAACGGATCACCTCAAATTCTGAAAGCTCCTCAGGACTTCTTTTCACCTCCTCCTTCCCTTTCTCCCTCCTCTGCTAAAACCCACAGTTGCTGTGATTGGCGACCAGGGGGCCTTATGTGTCCTCCTGAGTCCTGGTCTCCCAAACTCAGTCGCCTCCAGCCTCCGCCTGCTCCCCGCACTTGTCTTAGCAGCCTTTGGCCTATGCCACCACAAGCCAGCACTTACATATTTAATGGCAGCTGACCACTCACCCAGGCACTTGCAGCTGCTCACTCCCTAGAACTTCCCTCTTGATACTTCTAGCACTTACCCCCCCACCCCCCCGCTCTCTCATCCCTTCTCTCTCTCTGCACTTGCACGTTCTGAATGCTCACAATGCCTAGTAGGTCCACCTCTATCTTCCATTGTTAGATTTAATTTTCATCTCATGTTCCCTCAGTGTTGCTCTGTAGGCGCTTTGAAAAACAATTCACTTGATGTATAAGCACCTTACAAATGCAAAATAAATAAAATAAAATAATACATCTATTTTCTAATTCTGATTATTAAAGTATATTTTAACTATCAGAAATTGTACTGGAAATGGACCTATTCCTAGACAACTGCTCAATCCAGATCAGGCCCGTTCGTTCCCTAGCTTATAAGTAGATAACTTAACTGTATTGTAAATGGTATCTATCTTTGCCTTTCAGTCCACACCCAGTATCACACTTATACACATCCAACTCTTGGATCGGACACATCATTTAACTGGTTTGACAATCTCAGTGCTCAGTGGGAGATGTTCTTGAAAATTGCTCTGCTGAAAGAGGGCCTACTTGAGCACCTCTCAAGTTATGTTATGTGATTTGATGTTTGTATAGCGCCTACTGTCATTCTAATGGATTCAAAGTGCTGTGGTAGATGAAGGCCCTTCAGAAAACTAGTCTGTGCAACCATGAAAATAAAATGGCATAACATTGCATGTGAGTAGTAATTAAAATACTGTGACTAATCAATTACTAGCAATTACATATTACAATTACAAGCAGAGAGAACCAGTTTGAAATATTATATACTAAGTTACTCGAACTGCAGTTCTAGCAGAATTGTAAAGAATTTGCAAGGCCTGACTCATTTTACTAATGTCTTAATTCAGTGGTACACAAATAAAGCTAAATTTTTGCTAATTTTATGTCTTGGGTACAAATGACTTCTGATGATATTACACATATTAGTAGAATATCGCTAATCAAATGGGTTTGTTTACTAATCAAGAAAGGTTTAATTAGGAAACTCTTCTAATCAATTTTGAAAACGGATTCATGCCTTGATAGAGTCAATAATCACCATGCAAATTTGAGATACAGTACAGATTGTCTTTTATGTTTCGTCCGCAGGGTTTGAGTGAAGTCAGGCAACGTGTTGATAGTCAGTAAAGAAGGTCCATGTTTTGATTCACTTCTTGAATTGCGAATATGTATGGGTCACTCTAATGTCATATGGAATCAAATTCCATAGTTTGCAGGCCAGTTAGGAAAAGTAGGATGCTCCCAGTTTCTTTTGAGAAAAAAGGGGGAACTACTAGTGTCAATTACGAGGAGGGCCTGAGCAAGTGGGAGGAATTATGAACTTTACATTTCTTTAGAATTTCTGGTCCTGTTCTGTGGATAGTATTAAATGTGATGCAAGGGGTTTTGAATGCAATTCGTCTCCCTATGTACTGGGAACCAGTGAAGGGAGATAAGGGCTGGAGATAAGTGGTTTCTGAGTCCAATGTGCAGAAGTATTCTTGCGGCTGTATTTTGGAATCTATTGAGCCTGCTATAATTTAAGCTGGAATGCCCAGACAGACTGTAAGTACCGTCCATTCTGCAAGTGATGATTTCAGAGATGACTGCTGTGTTGGTCACTTTGTGAAAGCTGGACCACATTTTCTGTTGGGCTCTGCTGTAATATGTGACTTGCCGTGCAAGAGGGGGAATGGGTATTATAGTCTATCAATCACTAAGACAACTATCTAAAGTTGAGGACTCTGCTGTACTTTAATTGCAGAACACATGCCCAGTGAATAACATGTAGTTGCATGCAAGTTAAATGCACATTTGCCAGATATGTCAAAGATACCTTCAACACATGTCCTCCTGCCTGCATTATTGTTTTTTGCAATACACATGTTTTATTTTGGATTCAAAAGGGATGGCAGTAATACATAACCATCCATAGTGAAAAATACTGCCTCGGCTTCCATGACATCTCCATTCTTCAAGAATCATGGTGCTCTAGAAAACAAAACTTCTTTCTCACCCCAACCCACTCCGGAGTCCCTGAATGTCAATTTCTCTGCTTGGAAGATTCTGGGGAACATGACCTAGGGGTTGTGGGAATTCTAGTGAAGTATTATTTTCCTGTTGGGACCCAGCAATCCCCTTGCTGCACCCCAAGCCCAATGCTAAACCACAAGCACAATCCCAACACAAAATCAACATACACTGTTGGCAAACACATCTGCAACACATTGAAATGCACTTCCGCCCATTGGGTGGACCCTTAGGTATACTCAGGTCCATCAAGTATCCACTCACCAACCACGTCTAGTGCCATACAGGTATTGTCATCACATTACATCTCTGCTCTAAAGCAAGCAGCACATTCCTAAATTCTTCGCTCATGTATACCAATAACATCAGTTATGATGCTTGCATACCTATTGTCAGAATCATATCACACATCCCTCCTCCCTGTTGACTTTGACATCTGGTCTGGTTCATTTTATTGTTTACTTACACTTTCCTGGGATCGTTTCCCCCAACCCTACTCTTTCTTATCACTATCTTCCTTTAATCCTTTGCCATCCCAAATACAGACTGCAGTCTGGCGACATCCTGCCGGGGTCACAATATACCAATTTTCGAACAAAGTCAGGCACTGATGGATGCATTATACGTAGCAGAAAGCATAACATATGACACACAGTTCTGATAGAGTCCCCAGATGGCATAAAACACAAGTAGATGTGTTTTGTGGAGATACTATACCATCATTGAAGAAGGGACTTCAAATGAAAGCAGCTTCTTGAAAAAAGCATGTCTAAATAAACAAAACAACTAATATATTACAGGTCAAGCACATGATGTACCATTACTTTTTCCTGAACATACAGTTTCCATTCAATGCAACTGCAGTGCAATGTATTGAGTGCAGTGGCCAATTTTGATATTTTTTTTTACAAAAAGGTCATGTTTAAATCAAATGGTAACAGAAGCATAGCTCTGATTGCAGATTGTTTTTAACAATTTAAAGAGCCTACCAGATGCATTACTTGAATCTTTATAGATACCAAATTGTAAGGTACCTTTAGGGATTTGTTGGATTGCAGGAACATTGGGCAACTCCATAGCAATTTGTGAGGAATTGCCATTTGGCAAGGGTGTAGAATCTCTGTCTATTTTATTTTATTAAATATTTAAAGGATGTGGGTAATTCCAGCTCAGAAAGGAGGTGGCGTTGGTCTGTTAAATGAAACCGGTTTCATAAAGCTCCATCCCAAAATTGTGGTGCACACCTGTGCCCTGTTGCATCACTATCCAGATCTGCATCACCTGCTCTTCAGTGACACAGATCGTGTTCACATGTCACAGGTGTCCTTTTGACAGCTGTTGTGGCAGCAAAGTCACTTCAGCACAGAGGCTGCATTTAAAGTATACCTCTCTGTTCCAAAATAAGATGAATATGAGGAATTACTCTCCTGGTGGCAGTTCAATCTTTAAACATAAGCCACACCTGAGTTTGTGGTGGGGAATGGTGGCTGGTAATTCACATAATAATTAAAGCCACATCAGATCAGTATATGAATATATGTGTCAACACTGTGAGCCCAAGCCAGCGGAGCGAGGTCTGTGGATATTTTGGTAAGACAGCCTGATTCTGCCAGCCAGCACAACAGGAGCCTGAAAGAGTGCCTCTCTTTTGATCCTTTGTGAGGCGAGGTAACACCAATCTCCAACGGGACAGCCCCTCACCAGGAGCTTTCCTGGAGAATAGGAGTCAAAAGACAAACCCTACACAGAAAGACTAGCTTCACACCAGGGTGCTGCATACCAAAGGGCCTTTGGTGCTATGGGTCTGAGAAGGAGGTGAGGTTGATACAGACAGTGGAAGGTCAGCATATTTGGGAAGGATTCCATCACTTTGCATTTTTAAACATAAGGCAAGAAGTCAATGACCACGTGGCAAAAGTTCAAGGATTGGACCGCTTAAAACAGGTTTGCTTTTGTCCAATCACATGTGGACTTTTGCATACAAAAGAGGGGGTCTGCCACTTCCTCATTGGACTGCAAGAATAATTCATTTGGAACTTTTTTGGGAGAGTTGATCTTTTAGAATCCCTCTGCCAGTAAGATTGAAAGAGCACATTGGGGGTGAACTGCTGCTAGTGCAAGACTGCCTCTCTGCCAGCCACACTGGTACCCAGGACGTCACTGAAGGTGAAGGGCTCTTGTAAGCATCCCTACAAATAAGGGTCGTATCAGCCATTTAACTCCCTTAAAATAGGCAAATTCTCCCAAAAAGCAAAAATAGGAAGTAGAAAGACTCCCAATAAAAAAAGCCTCTGGATTGGGACACACAGCAACTGAAAAAGCCATGCAGCTGCTCTCCAGCATTTTCAGTATTCAAACGCATTTAAACCAATGGAACCTGTGATGCTGCCTTAGGCACTTCTTCAAACTCTTTCAACTGATGTTGCTATGTCCTCAAACCAGTAAGCCACCAAACCACCCCAGCAGAGCATGTCCTTGATTTGGCTTGAACCAGAAGTTCACTGCTGTGGAACAATTTGAAGTGTGGCTTTGTGACCAAGCACCTCCAGTCACCAGCATCTTTATCTTCGAATCTTGATTGAACATCAATCCAACCCTGGTAGCCCCATTTACTGGCTTCATTCAAATGCCACATCAAACCACAATGAGCCTCACTTCGAACTCGACCCAATTCCTATTCCCCACTCGGATCAAAGTGTCTCACAGAATCTGAACCTTATTCGCAACTGTTCACACAAAAATAAAAAGCCTGGATCCATGCAATCAAACTACAAAGAACTGATTAAAGAACTGCTGGAAAGCCACAGCCTCCAAGGTAGATTTGTTGGGACACTAAAGACTTATTAAGCCACCCACTGTTTGCATCTTTTTCATCAAGAAACATAACCTTTTGAACATTGTGTTGATATATTACCTCTTTACTCCCTGCTAATTATCCAGAGTGCTTGCATTTTTACATTCTGCATTACTCTGCATTGTCCCCTCTTTGTTGCATATAAGTGTGTTTAATTAAGGTGTATTTATTTTTATAGAAACCTTCATTAGACATTCCTTTATTTTTGACTGTTGTACTATTGCTGTGTGAGTTGCTACTGTTTCACATTCACAACCCTCTTCACAGTATCGCCTCCCTTGGCTCATGTTACCACAAAAGGCGAAGGAGGTATATCTCTCAACTGGGCTTATTTCCTCTTTATGATTGATTTTCACCCTCGTTTTGTATAAGTCTGTGGGCCGGATAGGCAGTTTCGCCACTACTCACCATTGTATTTGTATTTCTTTAACGTATAAAGCACCTTACACCAAAGCGCTGGACAAAAACTATAAGCAGTACAGTAACAGAAAATGCTAAATCAGCATGAAAAGTCAGGTCAGGAAGATAGAAGGTAGTCCTTAAACAGAGATAGGGAGGAGATAGAGAACTTAAAAAAGGGGAAGAGTATTCCAGAATTTTTGAGCAACCAGAGAGAACTATCAGAGGCAAGAGGACGCGCAAGTAGCATGGGGGACAGATAAAAGGAATTATGATTGAGACCAAGGAGAGCAAGCCGCCGATTAGAAAGAAACAAGAGAAGCAATATAAGGAGGAGCACTGTTAGACTATTCGAATAAAATGAACCAATTAAACAGGATTCAAAATAAAGCCAGCATAGAGAGATCACCACAGGGCAAATTGACTCATGAGGGAACAGGGATAAAATAAGACAAATAGAGGAGGTATATATAGAGAGGTGGGGTGCACGTTTGTAGGTGGGGGGACCAAATGGGATATAAGACCAATAGAATAAACGGGAAAAGACCAGTGAAGAGAGGAGTAGATTAGTAGTATGAGTAGTAAGAGATGGGTGAGTCTTCCGAAAACTATATATTTTATAAATATATTATCCTTGTAGCCCTGCAGGGCAGAAATCATTTTGTCACTTCAGGAGAGGAGTATTTTTTGTACCAGAGAGCCATACAGCTAAGTATTCATACTGCAGGTCTGTATGATTTATCTAACTTATGACTGGACTAGAATGTAGCTGCAACATCCCTGTATTAGGATGCTTTCAAAATGCATTAACATTTTAGTATGTTACCTGTGGAGGTTTGAAAGCATTGTAATAAGGATTACATGGTGACAGTGTGTCATAGTTTTTACCTGCTTCCAGCCTACCCACTCATTGAGACTCTGTGGTGTATAAGGAATCAGACAGAAGTCTAACCCTTGATATCATGATGCATGACAACATGTAGCACTGCTTGCTAACTGCCGCTAGCGCCTCCCTTAATTGGCAGTACCGCACTTGATATTGGGCATTCAGACACGTTTTTCCAGGGCTAATTTTTCCAAGACTGTTCATCACTGGTAAGCAGACATAGACGCATGATAATTATTTGAACAAGGGAGGGGGAAGGAAACTAAATATTATATGTCTCAAGTTGAAATCAACAGGGATATCTCATCAAGAAATTGACTCCTTGTGTTATATTGGGTGACAATCAACTACGGGGAAATATTACAATGAGGGTTTGTGAGTCACATCTGATACACAATGAGAGTGATGCTTGAGTTGCCAATGATGGGACTCAGAACCTCGAGGTGGAATATTCCCACTACCATCATAGCCACTCATTTGGAAATGTATGCTTTATAAGAATTGAAATGAGGAAGTTTGCATTGTCCTAGTAAATTGCTCAAGCTGTAGTGAACTGGAGAAAATGGAAGGTCCTCTCCTTAAATATCTCATTCTTTCCTCCTGGTGTGAATATGTGCTTGCCTTGGTAGAGTCACGCTGTACGTGGTAGGGAGTAGTTCAGTAGACAAATGGCACTCAAAATGTTTAGGGCAGACTCCATGTTTGTTTTTAGGAGAGTTTGAGGCATAGGGTTGATGCTGCTTCCTTGTTGGAGGTATATTTTTACATTTTTACTATGACACAGTCATTCAGGCCATCCTCATAAAGTGGCTATGTGATACACTTGGCATAACGGAATGGGCACTGGACTGTTTTACATCTTTCCTCTCTGATCCATCCTCCCTGGTCCAATTGAGCCCCTTTCTCTCCTCCACCTAACTCTCTACTTATGGTGTCCCTTAGAACTCTATCCTCTCAACCTGGATTTTCAAGATCTACCTTGCCCCTCTTACCCACTTGATCTCCATCTTCTCTCCTCATGTCCAGTGTTATGCGTATGACACACAGTTCTCCTTCAAGCTACCCTCCTCTTCCTCGTCATCTTCCACTCTCATTCCTGATTGGCTGACTGCTATTCAAGCGTAGTGTGCTGCTAATGATCTCTGCCTTAATGCCAGTAAGGCTGAGATCCTTCTCATTGGGACTCCTACTCCCTTCTTTCCACATATCTCTGGCCGCACTCCTTGGGCCCTCTCCCCTCTCCCTTGTGTGAGGCAGAAAACCAGGATGTCATAATTGACTCCTCTCTCTCCTTCCCTCTGCATATCACTGACCTTGCCAAGAAGTCCCACTATCAGCTTTACATTCTTAAAGCATTCTTCCTTTCCTCACCTCCCCCCAGAAACTCAATGTCTCCAGACCTCTGGCTCTCTCCATACTGTACTACTGCAAAAACCTCTTCCTCATTCTGCCTCTTTCCTCCTTCCGCCCTTTCCAACTAATCCAGAATAGGACTGCAAGTCTTATCCTTTGACTCAAGCTGGCTCCCGGTGGCTGCAAGGATCCAATTCAAGACTCTCTGCATCAGGTAGATCTCTTTCCTCGGCAGGGACCTCCCTCTGGAATGGCCTCCCAGCCTCTTTCAAACTTGAGCCAGACATCCTTAAATTCTGGAACCTCCTCAAGACCTTCCTTGTTTCCTCCCCCTTCCCTCTCTCCCTCCCATGCTAAATATCCCCTGTATTGTGACTGGTTACTGCTCCCTTATGAGTCTTACAGGAGTCAGGCCCTCCTTGACCAGTCCACCCTGTGCCCCATTTAACTAGCACTTGCCCTCGGGCACCCTTCCATTACTAGCCTACTGAGTCTGGTCCACCCTATTTGCACTAGTCTACCCCTACCCCTCGCTCACCTGGCCCTTGCCTTCTTGGCTTCCCTAGCACTTGCCTAGTCCCTGGGGCCCCCTCCTCCCTACACTTCCACCTTTCCCTCTCCCTTATCCATCCTTCCTCCCTCACCTTCCCCCTACCCTTGCACTTCCTATTTTGCACTTGCATGATCTGAATGTCACATGGCCTAGTAGGACCGTTCTTGTTTTTTGTCCTGTCACCACACACCCACCTGGAAACACCTTGTTTGTATAGGCACCATATACATTTACAATAAATACAAATGAAAAATAATAAGCCTTCTGAGGAGCAATAGTCGGCGGGTGAATCATTATGATACCACGCAGTGAATCAGTGTGGGTCTGTGCGTTGGATCACCACAGAGGATTATGACCTACATGGTCTCGGGCAGCGGCATTAATCCAAAGAGTTATGAACTTTGGATTTGACTGTATGCGCTGCTGCTAGGATTCAATGGAACCTATATGCAACAACACATTTCAAAGTTGTAGGAAGCAGATTATCACTAGAAGAGGTGCTATACAATATTACAACGTGTAGTACCCTTGCACTTATCACCTTGTCATGCACTTGCACAGTAGGATTGTCACAAGGCAAGGACATGGCCAATATAACCCCTCCCCGCCACCCCTCACATCCCCCTCTTGTCTTGTGACACATGGAAACACCTGTGTGTAGGTGCCTTACGAAAGTCCAATAAATACATAAATGTTACTGCCCGTAGGGAAACCAGCAATCTAAGTACAAAAAATATGACTTTGTTGCCTGAGAAACGCAAGAATAAAAATGTCTTTAGAACTTGTCTCATTTGATTTCTCTGAGAAAAAAAAAAAACCTCACTGACGTACAAGGCACAATAGCTTCTGATTGCCGATGGTAAGCTCTGCCCCTCAGCAAATCCATACCACCCAGAAACGGATGCACCTTACACCTCTCACAAGAGCGAGCTATTCCCTATTGGACGAGAAGAACAAGACGGTCCTTGCCCACGTCAGACTTGACTGTGTCCCTCGACATGTTCCCGCAGCGGCGTCAGCACACAGCATTCAAGGCTCTCAACTGTTTAGACTTTAATTTCGTGCTTCTCTTCACGCCAAAAGGTTACTCACAGAAAGAATACTTTAGGCTGCTTAATTTATAGAATGCGGCATTAATACATTTTCTTTTCTATCTCTAAACACCATGTAAAAAACACATAGGAAAAGGATGCCCTATTACAAATAGCTGTTTAATGCAAGAGCGAATGGGGGAACATTCCATTTTTCATCATCCCAGGACAGCCATGTGTTATCTTCGCCTGCCCACCAGCACAAATTATCTTCGAGCTCAGCAGCAAAAATGACACAAAGGTAAAATGATATAAAGACCTCTGTTCCCGGAGATATGCAATAACGTATTTCCCAGTCAGACTCGGGTCAGGAGCCGACGCACGATTTTACAGGCTCACTGCCGTGACTGGTCTTGACTTTTCAAACTTGTGTTGAGTACACTTTCGCACTCAAAGGTGTTGCCACATGCAAGTGTAACACCGTTTTTAACTAGTCTGTGCAGGATTTCTTTTTCGAATGTGTGTGTGTGTGATGAAAATGAGTTAAGTGGGAAATTTCCTGCAATGTGGATGGTACAAAAGGATAACTGTTTGATCATTTATAAAACATGCACATCGCAAGCTTTAGCGGAGATGTCGTTCTTGCGAATTTGAGTACAGGTGGACAGTATGACAAGATCGTGATTTCCACTTCATGCCTAGGGCAGTCCGAGATATTGACCTGAATACTCTAGCTGCGGGTGCAGTGGCGGCAGATCCGGGCTGCGGCTCCACGCGGAACTCACTACAGCTCGGAGGCGTGGACTTAGCGGCAGGCCGAGGGGGGAGGGGCCGCTCTGCACACCCTCATACTGGAAGCCTTGCCGGGGTGTTTTCGAGCTGCTGGACGACACATCCTACGTCACTCGATCTCTGGCCCAGCTGTGCATCTGGAGGCAGGTTGAACCGGACCCCCGTCGGGGAGCCGATTTCCTGCTGTTTGGCCCCCTGATCCAGCGTGTGTGAGCCGCCATGGCGGTTCCCCTGGGTTGACACCCAACTCACTGCCCGTTGATGCGGAGCGCCGGGGCCCGACTCTCGGCGAGCATCCGGATCGCCTCGGGGAGGTGCGGCTCCGACACCCAGGTGGACCTTGCCAGCGCTGAGGAGCCGGCTGCTCTCGCTTTCGCTCATCGGAGCTTGACTGCGGACGCACGGTGAGAGCCCATGTTGTTGCGCTGGCGGACCTGCTCTGACCTCCTTGTGCGTGGAGTGCGCTGCCTGGGGCCTCGCACAGTGATTCTGCGTTCGGCCGACCAGGCACTTGTGATGCGGGGGGAGTCGCTGTGATGCCTGGATGGCGCCACTAGTATCAATACGCACCTGTGTGGAGGGGGCCACCGGCTACAGTACCCTGAGCCTCTGGAAACTGTATACTGGTCTACAACCTGCCTGAGTGTTGATCCTGCTCTGAGCCCATATAATCCAGGTGCGGTGAAACCCGGCTACATTAATCATCTATTGTGCACCTTTTGTGGAGGCCATATTGACTCCCTTGCTTAAACAATACGATCTCTTGACTTTGGACAAACCTGCGACGCGTGGGGCAGGCGTGGTGCGTGCTGGCTCTTCCTCTGACACTGGGTGCAATCCTACACCAGCAGTGCTATATTAACATCAGACTTTGGCAACGCAACACTTGTTGGTGCCTGTGTGGAACACTGGAATGGTGAACCGCTTGGGTCGGCGGGGAGTGCTGCATAACCCATACCCAGCCGTACTGCCGGACCATCGTGGTGCTTGACGTGGTGCGGCCCTTGCCCCACTCCTCAATTGCAGCTGAACCAGCGAGCCTAGCTTACACACCTGGCACAGTCGTCTCCCATTCTTGGGGTATCACTGCACCTCACACAGGACTCCTGAAATATAACACCTTTGCAGCCAAGGGACGTTGGAGACTACAATCCACTTGATTGCATATATGGGCCGCAAAGAAAAGAAAGGGATGAGCCCCAAGAAAACTGGGCCAATGGATTCCTTTGCCAGCTCGCAGCCGCATGGGTCTACTGAGACGCCTATTGAGTCAACTGATGCCCAGTCGGACTCCCCGATGGATGTGAGGGTGGACAAGCTGTTGTCTATGGTCTAGAGTGGTTTCCTAGTGGTCAACAGTATGCTGGATGATATAGGTGTGACAATCAGCTCCTTGAAGACAAGGGTCGATAAGGAAAGTGCACGCACCACTGAGGCAGAGAACAGGATTAGCGCCAACGAGGACTCGATAATGCAACACCGGCGTGACATCGCCCAATTAAAGGATGACCTGCGGAAAACCGTGAATAAATGCAAAGATCTCGAATCCCGATCCAGGAGAAACAATATCCGCCTGGTCGGGGTAGACAAAACCTTTGGCAAGGGATCCATGGAACGCCAGGTGGAAAACCTTTTGAAATCCCTTTTGGGCCCTGATGCTTTCTCCGAGCATTTTCTTGTGGAGCGTGCCCATCGCACCCTGGCCCCTCCTCCCAAACCTGGAGCACCACCCCGTACAATCATCACCCGTCTCCTCAACTACAGGGACAGAGACGCTATCCTGAGAATTTCCAGGGAAAAAGGCTCGCTATACTATGAAAAGACCAGCATACACATATACCCAGACTTCTCGACAAGAGATCCTATGAACCAGTCAAGAGACAGTTGAGACTACGCCAGATCCCGTACGCGCTGGTCTATGCGGCTAAAATGCGGATCCAACACGGAGGTCGTGCACACTTTTTTGAAAACCCTACGGAGGCCATGTTGTATGTTGAGGCCTCTATCCCGCTTCCCCCGGGAATCCGGGAGATAAACCGGAATTTGCCTCTCCAGCCAGATGCGGAGCAGGAGGATCATGCTGGCTGATAAGATTTACTCCACACTGTTTTATTATGAAGTTCGATAACCTGTTGATGGCGAGGTGGCCCTGTCCGCCATGTGCTGGAGTAGGGCCGTGAGCCCCTCATGGTAGACGGTCACGTGAGTACAGCTCACACCCCTAGGAGTCCTTCTAAGTTATGTTTGAAGGGATACATCATCGGGTTGGGGTTGATGATGTGGGTGGGGGTGGATGGGGGAAGCAAGTAAAGTTTTTTCCTGGCGCTATACCAGATATGATTGGGGAAGTTATAAAGTTAAAAGCATGGGGCTGTTTTCTGGCGAGACACTTACAGAGAGCTTAAACATTAGATTACACTCCTGGAACATTCGAGGGCTCGATAACCCAGTCAAGGCAAGGGAAATCGCTGCATACATTGCGCACCATGACCCCCACATTTTCCTGATTCAGGAAACGCACGCATTGGGGAATTTCAAAACCAAATTCCTTCCACGCTGGGGCCCTCATAGATATTTCACGGAATATTCGGCACAGTCCAGGGGTGTCCTGACTCTTATACATCCCAAGCTATGCTTCAAATACCACTCTAGTAAGATAGATCCATTGGGAAGATATGCGTTGGTGTGGGGGGAGTTAGCGGAACGTCAGATTCTTCTGATCAACACGTATGGACCTAATATAGATGACCCACTATTCTATTGTACAAAACTAGATATGCTCTCCATGTCGAGGGGGGCGCAAATAATCTGGGGTGGAGACTTTAATATGATACTTGACCAGGCCCTGGATCGATCCTCGGTCTCCCCTAGGGCTCCGTCCAAAACGGCACTAGCCCTTAAGCAAATGATGGAACAGATTGACATAATTAATGCATGGCGCACGGTACATCCACATGAGAAGAAATGCATTTCTACTCATCTGTCCACGATTCCCATTCACGTATAGATTACTGGTTCACTAGTTCATCCCTCTCTGGGTCGATCACTAACTGTGAAATACATCCCCACACGCTTTCAGACCACTCACCGATAACACTAGACATTGTCCTAGACAACTCCCTTCCTCCAGCTAGAAGGTGGAGGATGCCCGCCATGATCCTTAGGGATCCCCATGTCTGTGAGGCGCCCCATACTGAAATTGAGGAATTTCTGGAGTTAAATGTAGGCTCAGTGACTACCTATACCAGCCTATTGGAGGCGTTTAAAGTCTGGATCCGGGGAATTATAATGGGCAAGTCCTCGGGTATGCTGAAGGCCGTGAGAAGGGAACTGGATGTAGCTGAAGCTGCAATTGATTAGCTGCAGATGGAATATAGCGCCACGTTGAATAAGGAAACTCTGTCCAAAATTCATGCCACCCTTAAAGAGTTCAATAAGCTAGCCAACAGGGAGGTCCTATACCTGGCTGCCCCAGCCAAAGCCCGTAGGTACGGGGAGAGTAATAGGGCGGGGAGAATTCTGGCAAACATGCTCAGGACTGATAGACACCCTAATCCAATCGCTAGTATACAGAACCCGGCCGGGATCACGGTCAATAGAGAACAGGACATTAACTCCACCTTCGCAGATTTTTACTCCGCTCTGCACTCTAATCATGATGTTAAAACCAAAGAGGACACTTTCAGGTACCTGGACTCCCTAGACCTCCCTACACTAACCCAAGAAACCCCGAACATACTAGATCAACCCGTCACACTTGAGGAACTCATAGCGGCCATTAAATCTCTGTCCGGTGGCCGCACCCCAGGCTCGGACGGCCTGACCGTGGAACTGTACAAGGAATTTCAGGGTGAACTGGCCCCATTGCTGTTGAAAGTGTGGGAGGAGGATATGGGTCAGGGCGTCCTCCGAGACTCGAAGAGCGAAGCAATTATGACAGTCCTTCTAAAAGCTCGTAGACCAGCACAAGATTTGGCCTCTTATAGACCCCTCCCCTTAATCAATACTGATGCAAAAATCTTTGCCAAGGTGCTGGCCACCAGACTCCTACCGAGCATGCCAATCCTAGTCCACCCCGATCAGGCTGGCTTTATACCAACCAGATCTACGGCTCTGAGGCGACTATTTAATGTAATGGCTCAGATAGACCCAGAGGCAAAAGCGGCCGTAGTGGCCCTAGATGCCAAGAAACCCTTTGATTCCGTTTCCTGGACATACCTTTTCCTAGTGCTTGAGAGGTTTGGTCTTGGTCCGTACTTTATTAAATGCATACGGTTACTATATACTCAACCGTCTGCTAAGGTCTTAACCAATAATACTTTGTCCTCCACATTCCAACTACATAGGGGAACCAGACAGGGCTGTCCCTTTTCGCCCATTCTCTTTGCACTTACCATAGAACCAATGGCAGAATATATCCGTCAGAACCACTCCCACAGAGGCCTCAGGATGCCTGGTCCCCCACAACTCATATAATTATACACGGATGATATGCTGTTGTATGTCTGAGACCCACAAGAAAATGTGCAACACATTATGACAGATAGAAACGAATTCTCAGATTACTCTGGTTATAAAATCAATGTCCCGAAGTCTGAAATATTCCCATTGACCCCTGCAATGGGTGACCTCTCCAATATTACGGGGTTCAAACCTGCGCTCACGCAGGTGAGGTACTTGGGGATCATGGTAGCCAGAGATAGCCAGCTGCTATACCCATATAATCATGGTGAATTATTGCTCACTCTTACGACCAAGCTCCAACTTTGGGCTAATCTCCCACTGTCCCTGTATGGCCGAGTGGCCCTACTAAAAATGGTGGTTCTACCCAAACTTTTATACTATTTCAACAACATCCCTATATGGCCCGGTAAACCCTTTTTCACAAAACCTAAATCATTGGCGTCCTCTTTTATCTGGAATGGGAAGACTGCTAGGTTGGGGTGGGATAAGATGGTGGAACCATACTCACAGGGCAGTATTGCGGCACCTGATTTCGAATTGTATTATATAGCCACACAGGCACAGTTTGTGAAACACTGGTTTGATCCCGAGGACACGGCCCCACACATTCTTCTTGAGAAACACGCTGTCCGCCCAAATGACATACGGCCTGTCCTCCTTAATCCCATCTATGGAGACGTGTGCCCATTCGACCCGGTGTACACTACCACTCGAGCTTGGTCTAGGATCTTTAAGAGGATTGGCCTGGAAACCCCCCTATGACCCAGATATCCCCCTGTGGTACTTCTCTGGTATCTCCCCGACCTTTGACAAAACCCTTCAGCGATCCTGGGACCCTAACAGACTCTTTATGATACAAACATGTTCCCGGATGGCACGTTTTGCGAACTCACAGATTTCATATATGCGGTGGGGGGAGGCCAGCTTAAACACTTTCAATTCCTTCGTATGAGGGCAGCCTTCGCTGCTAGATGGCCATCCTTCCCAATGGAACGCCAGACACATGAATGTATCAGAGTGGTGGTGATGACAGAGGGGCGTAACAAGGGGGTTTCTATGCTATATACCTTGATGCAGTCCCACTCTCCCTCATGCAACACTATCAGAGAAGCATTGGAATGGGATGTGGGCACACAGATCGATGACATGAGATGGGCCCGATATTGCCAACTCACCAAATCTGTCTCAATGAATTTGGGGCTCCGACTGATTAAATTTAAAATCTTGAATCAACTACATAATTCCCCAGGCAGGCTGGTTAAACTTGTGGAGGGTTGTACTGGACTATGCCCCAAATGCGGCGCCCCTGATGCTGGGGCGTATCATATGTACTGGTCGTGTCCTGTTGTGGTTTTGGCGAGAGGTGGCTGGGCTACTGGAAGAGATAACGGCGATCCCGGCCACTTTATCTCCCTTGAAGTATCTGTTTGGCGATATTGGTAAAGTGAAAGAAACCACGAGAATATTATTTAATATTTAATGTGTAATTGCCAAACGTTGCATCCTTAAATGCTGGAAATCTGCTGCTGGTCCTACTCGAACCAATTTCTTGAAAGACTTGTGCATGGTGAATGACGATGGGGAACTCTTTGTACTGTCAGTCCCGTCTCCCTGCCGCCCCAAAGACATATGGCTGCTATTACGTGCATACTTATGTGATTTGATGCCTGATACAGAGGCAACGCCGGCCTCATTGCCTTAAACTATGCCATTGGCCTCACTGTCGTGTATGTGCATTGTTGAAACTATGCTCATGCTGTGTTGCACTGCTTATGTGAACTGTCTTGATGTGAAACTGCTTCCTCAATAAACAAAGTTTAAAAAAAAAAAGAAAGGTTAGATGAAAATGCTGTCAGGAACATAGCTAGGACCAAAATCAAAATACCCTACTGAACAATGTCACAATGTGGGAAAATTACACAGGGCAGTTCACACAGACCTAGCATGCACCTAGTCATAAATATTGCATGTCGAGGCACAACCATCATATGCTGAGACACAGAGGCACATATTTATTTAGCAGGGTAATAATATAGTACACCATCTGTCATTTGCATTACCTCTTGGAGCAGGCTGGAGCACATAAAAATGACGGGTTTCCTTGGTAGGTTTATTTATTTATTTATTTATTTACTTGTAGAAAGTGCACTTACAAGAAGGCATACTAAGTTACATGAAAAAGACAAGAAACAGAAGTAAGGAAAACGGGGGAAAAGACACAGATACAGCCTGATTGTGGTCAGTGGTCACAGTGAATCTGCTGACAGTAATGTAACAAGTGTTCAGGCAGTGTACACTCTGAGTGTCGCTGTAGCAAGGAAGTAGAGATGAGAGGGTGCGAAGGGTGAGGAGCTGGGCACAAGTTAGTGTGGAGGGGGTGGATTTAATAGAATAGCATGGTTTTTAGCATTTTCCATAATGAGATTGAGAGGACCCGCTCCTGAGTGGGTTAGGTAAGGCATACCATAGTTTGTATGCTTTGACCCTCTTAATAGAGAGGATAAGCAGCTGGTTGGCTTGACAAGCTCTCTTGGGGCGCGATGAGGTGTCTCTGACAATTTTCTCTGAGAGGTAGGGAGGGGCTGGAAGTGCCAGGCACTTGTGAGTCAGGTTAAGCGTCTTGAAAGTAATCCGTTCTTTGACCGGGAGCCAGTGGGCTATGCGCCTGGCATGTGAGATGTGGTCTCTTTTGGGGATGTTTAATGCTGCTCTGAGAGCATTGTTTTGAATTACTTGAAGTCTATTCAAATTTCTGACCGAGGTGCCAGCTCGAAGGACATTAAAATAGTCTAGTTTAGCCCCAATGGTGGCTCTAGCTATTGATAGGCAGTTCTGTTTAGACAGATATGGTTTAACTGAATTCATTAGTTTGGTTGTGAATGTGGATATAGAGGCAATCGAGCTTACCTAACGTGTCATAGAGAGAGTGGAGTTTAGATAAACCCCTAGTGTTTTTACTGAAGGAGAGACAGAGATACTGGTATTATCAATAGTGAAGTCGCTATATTGTTTACCATGTTTGCTGAGTTTTATCTCCATTGAGACAGAACCCATTTGCTGCCATCCATGCTGAATGTTGGCATATATCTTATGGAGGGCTTTGGCGTCTAGGCCATTAGAGCTTGAGAGTGGTATGAGGATCTGATTGTCATTGGCATAGTTTGTGTATGCTATGATGAGTGTGTCCAGTTTGTCAAAAAGAGGTTTGGTGAAAAGATTGTAAAGAGTAGGTGCCATGCAGGAGCCCTGGGGGAGTCTGCAGTAGATTGTAGTTGGAGCTGCACTTGCCTGGTTGAAGAAGACCTTCATGGCTCTCTCTCCCAAGAAGGAAGTGATCCGGATGGTGGCTTCTAAGGAGAATTGGGCTGCATTGGTGAGATGTCTAGTGAGAGTCTTCTGGTCCACAGGATCAAACGCAGCCAACAGATCCAGAAGTAGGGGGAGTGTTGGTTTGCCTTTGTCCATGATTTCTGTTATTTGGTTTCAAAGATCGAGAAGGGCAGATTCAGTCCCATGACCTTGGCAGAAGCCTGATTGTCTCTTGCCAAGGATGCTATTGGACTCGCGGAAGTGTTGTATTTGGTTGTGCGCTGCCTTGTCCAGGATTTTGAAGAGAAATGGGACTGTAGTAATCAGTCGGTAGTTGTTAAAGGATGTAGGATGTAGGGATTTTTTTTTAAAAAGAGGGTGCTCCCATGCTTCATTGAGGCTTGGCGGGACAGTGCCAGAAGTGAATGTGGCATTAATGAAGGCTGTCAAAAATGGTGTCAGGGAGTCAGCACATTCTTTAATGATGTTGGCTGGACAGATGTCCCATTTGCAGATGGACAGTGGTAGGTGTTGGAGAAGGTCTAAGACTTCTGATTCAGTAATGTCTCGGAAGGAGAAGATGCTGTTGTCTTGGTGAATGGTAATGTGGCTAGCTGAGAGAGTGAGGTCAGAGTTAGGCAAAGCTTTGTTTTGAGCATGGATTATTTTTTGGAGAAGTTCTATGTTGTTGAGCATGGCCGCTTGTATACTAGAACACCAGGCTAGATCTGTAGGGATATCATCAGCGCTCATGGTGGGGGTGACTAAGTCTCTAAATATAGCGAACATGTCCTTGGACTGGTACTTGGGATTGGTTATCTGTGAGTTAAAGGAATTGGAATTAGCTTTGATAATGGCTTCTTTGTACTGGACAGATAGCTTTTTAAAGTCTTCCTTGGAGCAGTCACTAGCATTGGTTTCCGATTTGGTCAATGCATTATGTTTGCATTGCATTGTGTTGGAGGTTGAGACCTCCTATTATACAGCTTCAAGGGGGGATGAATTCCTTTAGGATTACAAGTCTTGCAGCATTCTCCAACACTCTTGTGTGTATTGTAGGTTTGAAAATATAAGGTGTGTCTTTTTACTGAAGACTGTCTAGGCTGCACAGGGTGTGAATGATCAGGTTTCTTGGCTGGATAAAACAAGTTTGGATTATGTTCCCCCCATTTATGGGCTCCTAAATATGTTTCTTCTATTACACACGTACAAAAACAAAATAGCAAAGTTTGAAAGCACATCTACTGAACTACCAAACCAAGTGTCTGTGTGTACTCCATCAATTACCACAATTACCACAACCACAGAGGGATGTACTGAAAAGTCAAATGCATACCCAACTGCACAAACAAAGAGAACTACCTCTTCAAAAAAAGCATGTGGACTTCTATCAAATGGCTCGGACACAGAACTGTTTATCCCATTCAAATTTACCAACACAGCTGGTGTTAATTGCCATGCAAATGTAGCAATCAATGTTCTATTCCAATTGCCACCAATTGTTGAAAACATTCAACTTAAACGCTGAAGACCAATTGTGTTGGAAAATGCTACTCCTTCATAGAAATGCAACAAATAATCCTGACAACACTTACAGTGTCTCAGGAATAAAGCGGGAATTTGACTACTGTCCGGGAATGGTGAGCTTCACTATAAACACACAAGAAGATCCACAAGAATTTCTAATGTACTCACTGCGAGTACTGGATATCAAAACCTACCTATAAATGAAATCTTCCAGATTTCAAACATGTGGAAACATACATGCACTCTCTGCAGCCATGTGCTGCAGCAAGATGTCCTTTGTGTATATATCTATAACTAACTGTGAATCCATTCCATTTCAACAGCTGGTACAAAATGCAAACCATGGCATATTATGTACTACTTGTAATTCAGACAATCATTCCACCTTACATATACAATCACAATAATAATGCTTTTACAATACGATGTAGGTATGATCTACCACATGGGCGCCACAACGAGTGCAGGTCACTATACTGCATATATTCAAAAAAATTGTGGGGGATTTGAATGCAATGATACTTCCATTACTCTGAAGCAGAGATTGACAGAAAATCTTGCAAATGCCTAGTTAATATTCTTGATGCCAAAATGTAGTTACTGATTTACAAAAGTAGCATAGCCTACTGCCCAATACCCACCATCACATATGTAATTGCAAAACAAAAATAACCTTCTACCCTGTGAAACTGGAACAACTTAGCATACACCAACTGGCCCATGAAGACATCAACTGCGCTGCTATACAGTTTTATTTCCCAAATGACCTAATGATTATAGTCACAGAAACAACAACCATACAAAGGACACACTAATATTGTTTCCCACATAGTACTTATAAAGAAAAGTACTGAGTATGAGGGTCTACAGCTGTCTAACAATGCCCATACCAATGCAAGAAATATGCAACTGCATGTAACTACACCCATAGTACTGCAAAGGCACTTCACAATAGTGAAAAATGTAAATCCACCAACAAGAATGAACATGCTTGAAGTCATAATCTGCAAAACTGAGAAACTGTTGACAGTTAGAATATGCCAACTGGTATCTACTGCAACCATAATACTACAATATTACTTCCCATTAATACACAATTTGAAATCCACCAGTGAAAATGAAAGTTCTTCTGAGGAAAACCTTCAAGACTTATTAAGTATAAACACCAGAATACACCAACTGGTATCACACTGCACCTGCAGTACTACAATATTACTTCCAGCGGTCAAACTGCCAAAATCAACCTTCAGCAATCACAGTGCTAGAAACATACCCTCAACAACTTTCAAACTAGCAGCAGTTAGAATACACCAACAGGTATCTAACTGCCCCCTCAATCCTGCAATATTAGTTTGCAATACTACAGTACTTAGAACACACCAACAGCTAGCAAACGCATAAACAAATACTGCTAAAAAGCGTAAACAGATAAACAGTTAGAATACGCCAACTGGTATCTAACTGCAACCATAGTACCACCACTTCCAAAAAGAAAATCATATACCATTTCAATTCCTCCTCCTGCAGAAGACCACATAGATATGCACCTCAATCATTCCTGTAAGTAGTGCACACGTCAATGAAACAGAGTGTGCCAAATAACAACAAATGAACGTAGAAGTATTTTCTTTAATCATGCATGATTTTTTTCCCCACAGACCCAGTGATTATGCAAACAAACACAGGAACTGAGCCCATTGTACAGTACACTTGTTTAAAGCATAGTACTTGTGAAGTACTAATTATGAGGGTCCACAAATGTCTGCAATGGAATGCAATACGACATTATGAGGTGCCTACCCTAACATGTTCTTTTTTCTTTTATCACAGACAATGTAGCAAAGATTTCTACTGCATTTCCACATGCCACACTATTCAAATCTGCTATTGCTACTGCAACAGTATTCGGCACTGTGTTAAAAAAAGGTGCACAGTGCCTCAACAATACATATAGTGAAAATATGCGATTATTGGTGTCATGCTTCATTGTAATCTGTAAATTGCATTTATACACACATTTGTGTAATCCATATGCCAGTGTCATAATCTTGAGTGCTTGCCGTATTATGCTGCGGTGGTTGTGGCCACACCCTAGACTCTTGGGTGCATGGCCTATGGCCTATGGCCTATGGTCTCTGTCCATGCACCGAAGAGTCTAGAACCTGGCCACAACCACTGCAGCAAAATAAAGCCATGCACCCAAACATCTTCCCACTGACCACAACCCACACACATAACACAGCTGCCTGAGGCCCTATCCACTTCAGTTCACATAATGCAGCAGTACTTCCAGCCAGTGGAAAGACTCTTGGGTGCATATCCTTTGACCATGCACCCAAGACTCTACTGACTACTCACAACCAATAGAGCATAATACAATGAAGTACCCAAGAATTTGCCCAGTGCCCACAACCCACACACATAAGGCACCTACCTACAGCCCTGTCCACTTCAGTTCACATCCTATTACATTACTAGTACCCAATGCACAGACTATCATACACTCAAGAATATCAGGGCAGTCCAATAAGCCACCAGCCACACAACCTGTCCACTGCTGTACACATAATATTACACTACTTGCAGCCAGTGGGCAGACTCTTGGGTGCATGGCTTCTGGCCAAGGAACCCAAGAGTCTAGTAGCTGGTCACAATCACCACAACATAATACAACCATGCACCCAACAATCTGTACACTGGCCACAACCCACACACATAAGCCAGCTGCCTAAGGCCCTGTCCACCTCTCTACAAATAAAACTACTGTACGTGCAACCAGTCACCGCACTTTTGCATGCAAGAGGCCAGCCACCTGAGAGGTTCTGCACTTCTCTACACATACTATTACAGTACTTCTAACAGCGTGCAGACTCTTGGTATCTTGGATGCATGGCTGTAGTAGCTGCCCACAATTACCACCCACTGCACAGACCATCATACACCCAAGAATCTTGGGGCAGTCAAATAAGCCATCTGCCATACCCCCCCTCCACTTCTGTACACGTACTATTACACTACTTGGCAGCAAGCGGGCAGACCTTTGAGTGCTGCAGTCCTTGTATAATATATATATATATATATATATATATATATATATACTGATAGAACTTGTTTTAAGGGTCGTTATGTTTATGTTGTACTGATAAAAAGCTATGAAATACAATCAGTATTTATTTTATTTAGCACCAGTACTGAAAGATAAATAATGTTGTTTTTAATGTTGTTATGAACTGCATTTTATTTTGTTTGAGTTGATTTTATGGAAGAAATGTTAGAAGACATAAAAAATGTTATTGATTCTATTCCTCGTACACAACCACTACAGGTTGGGTTAATTAATCATACTATAGAGGAAAAAAAAACTTCTTGTTGGAGAGAAAAAACCTCAATTTAGTTATTTTAAATATTTACCAATCATTATATATACACATACAAATTATACTCCATCTAACATAACATGTAAACTAAAAATATCAACAATATTATAAAATGAAAATTATATAAATTAAATACCCTTTACAAAATAACACTTTTTCAGAAAGTAATAGCTGCTACAGTATGGTATAGGGAAAATAAATTAAGTGTTATCACCTTAACTATACTAACCATTTACGAAACTACGAATTTAGATTTGCATCAGCAAATTCTAAAAGTAATTACCCACAAAGTCAATAGTTTGGTCACATATAAAGACATTTCAGGATAATGCACACATATTACAAGGCTGTACAAAAATCATTTTATATTATAAGATAAGAAATGTTACTTTATGCAACCTTCATCAGGACACCATGGCATATAACCTAACTATGCCTTAGGTTTTACAAAATAAAAAATTAAGACATGCCAACAGTGTAACATTATTTTGAGTATTAATCTTTTTAAAGTATAGCCATACCTATATTACTAATAATAGGTAGACAATAAAAACAGTTGTGAGTAAACATATTAACACTTAGCAAAAACTACAGTAATAACTTAAAAATGTAATTTCTATACTTCTTATAAAATTTGTGTGTGTCCTTTGTTTGGCCACCTACACACATAAGAAATTCATAATAATATTCCTATTGTACACATCATATATGAAAAAAAATGGAAAACAACATATTATTATACAAACTGCTGTTAGCACTGATACTTTTGCGCACTGTGGAATACCTTTGTTTACTATATCAAAATTAATTCTAAATTGTAAAAATATATCTACATTGTCATTTTATAATGTCTTTCATAATTTAGTGTGTGTCCTTTTTCTGGCCAGCTACACACCTAAGAAGATAATGGGCCTCATTACGAGTAGCCCAGTAAAACAGTGTTCATTTCCGGCATGCCGGAATGAGCGTGTCCGTGCACGTATGAACCCGCTAATAGCGGCTCATTACGAGTGTGCGATCACACGCATTCCCCCATGCCGGTAGTGGCAATACCGCCTCCAAGCCCCCTATACCGGCCTCGTGGGGCCCGCCCATTACGCTACCGCCTCACACTAACCCGTAAATACCGACAGGGTAATACTGGCATGTTATTACCGTGTTCGCAAAAAACGGACCCGGAAATTACGTCATTGCGCAGGAACGGGAAATGGGCTGGCGGCCATCGTTAAAAACACAATCCATTGCCATCCTCCATTACTACCACTACACCTGTGTTGTTGAGTGCCAAAACACAACCAGGATGTCAAAGGCCACCGGTAAAAGCTCACAAAGGAAGAGGAAGCAGCGCTTTTCAGATGCTGAATTGACAATGCTAGCGGACACCCTACAACAGCATGCTGACATAATCGGAAGCACGGACCTGTAACAGCAGTGGGGAGCACCCCAAGGAGTGTCCGGGATTGCAAAAAGCGCTGGGACGACCTCCGCCTCCGTGTCCGGAAGATCCTTGCCGAGAACCGTAGGGCCGCAATGGCGACAGGCGGTGGCACACACTCCCCTGTTAAGCTCACCACATGGGAGGAGATTGCAAGTGGCTTCATCGACCCAGAATCCATGGAGGGGATTGGAGCACAGGAGTTCGGGGCAGCTACCACAACAGAGGAAGGTGAGTGAACCATCACATCCACCAATAACAAAACATGATGTGACACAAGTGAGGTGGGAGTCCGATTAGGCAAGGCAATACCCTTACCCAAGGCAACATCAACTCACCAACAGAATACTGATTGCCACCCCCTGCACCACATGCATGCTGCGTGAAATATGTAAACCCAACAGAGGTGCAACATGACCCATCCATGCCCATGTCCCCCCCACACCTAGACAATCCATTGCCACCAGCCATGCAATCATTGCCAACATGTCCCCTCAGTACACCAAATGCCACACAACAGAAATGAAATCATGCCTGAATGTATCAAGATATTACACTGCAACAAATCACAGCTGGCATTTGGCAATCTCACTGATGACCTGCATCTCTTCTATCCCCCAGGCACCGATGAGGAAGGTGGAACCCAGGACAGGGGGGGAAAGCACATCCAGTGCACGCAAGGGGACCAGGGCCACCGCAACCCCCTCCTCCGAAAAATTGCCTGCGACCACTCCCAGTGTGCCACACAAGGCATCATCTCTGCAGGGTGCACCTGCTGCGATAGTGCCAGCTGTACCACTGGCCACCACGGACATCGTGTCCACAGAGGTGGTCGAAGAGGCTGAAGAATCTTTGGGATTGCCCAGCCCAACACCCATTGGCACCCCCTCCCGCCCTGTGGAGACAGAGAGCCTGGATGACCCATGTCTCCATGACTCCGACCTAGGAGATTCAGACATCGGCATTTTCGCGGACGACAGTGCCCAGGACGAGGGCCCCACGCAGGTGCCTGCCACCACCCAGCCTTCCACCACCCAGCCTTCCACCACCCTGCCTTCCACCACCCTGCCTTCCACCACCCTGCCTTCCACCACCCCACCAGCCACCAGTACACCTGCGACAGAAACCCCCTTTGAGGTCTGTCTGTCAAGGGTGGAGGCCCGCCAAGACGAGATGCTGCAGATTATTGCTGCAAATACAGCTGCCGTGGAGGCGTACACGTCTGCATTCAGGCAGTGCATGGGGTCACTGACCGCGGCCCTACTAGCCAACATCAGGCAAGTGCAGCAGCCACACTATGGGTCTGCAAGGGGATTGACAATTGACACATCCACCACATCAACAACTTCCACCTCTGTTCAATCTAGCCCTGTGTGCATAACGCGCAGGAGCGCACGGCGCATGGCCATGGAACCCCCAGACCCAAAAGTCACCAAAAAGTGACTTTCTGAAAAATTGAAAAAATGTGAGGAGTAACATTGGTGAAGGAAACACTGTTTGTTGCACACATGGGGACATTTGGGATCTGCGGGATGGGTGAGGGAGTTTGTTGGGGGATTGTGGGAGGGGGGAGTGGGCACAGTTTTGCACTTTCATATAATACACAAGTTTTCTGGAGAACAATCCCTGGCTGGACATTGTTATTTTTGGTGTGCATCCATTTAATGTGTCACAGTGTTCAGTGTCCAAATTATAATATTCTCTTTGTGCATGTTCACATTGGCCCAGTGTCTGACTGACAAAAGTCCCTGTGTCTTAAAAGTATTCGTCAATTAGTGCTTGGCGTACAGCATGGCTGTCCTGTGCATCACGTACTGGCAGGGGGGCTCCTTCGCCTCCATCTCCATCCCCTTCATCCTCACCCGGCCATTCATGTCAATGTCAGGTGGCAGTGGTACATTCCTTCGGACGTACATGTTGTGCAGCATGACACAGGCCATGGTGATCTTTGTCACCTTCTCAGGCCTATACAGGAGTGCCCCACCAGACCTGCTTAGGCAGCAGAACCACGCCTTCAACAGGCCAAAGGTCTGCTCAATCACAACACAGGTTCGAGTGTGCACACGATTGTACTCCTCTTCATGGCTGTTCTGCGGGTTCCGCACAGGGGTAAGTAGCCACGGCCTCAAGGGATATCCTCCATCACCTGCAAGCAGATACAAATAGGTGTGTGTCACTCTGAACTGACACCTTCAGGGAGCACGGTCATGGCAGCAGCTATTAGGTGTGAGCATGCACATGTCCCTGTACGTGTACCAAATAGTCACCTATATGGAATGTATACTGTAAAGAGGTGTGGAACACTGGATGGGGTTGAATGGATGATGCAGGGTGTAAGCATGCATGCTGAGGCAGATGTGCTGTGGCAGTACGACAATGTTTAGCCTCCAATTCATGCAGTATACTCTTTGCTATGCATGATCACACTGGCCGCATTGGCACAGTTGCCATCCTATTCAGTCATGCATTGCTTGCCATCACCATGGTGCCCTGGTTGTGCCTCTTACTTGTTGTCATCCATTTGCATCATTTGTGATATGTGGCCCAGTGATGTGTCATTTTCAGTTTGGCTGTGTCAGGTGAGGAGTGTTTAGCTCTGCATTCATTCTCCACTCACTGGCTATTGCCACCCAGGTGTACTTGTAACCCCCCTTTCCCGGCCTGGTAAAATACCCCCCCCTTTCCCACCCATATGTACTATCCCTCCCTTCCCACCCTGGTAAACTATCCCCGCCCTTTCCTTCCCGGGTGTACTATCCCCCCCTTTCCCACCCTTGTAAACTATCCCCCCTCTTTCCCACCCAGGTGTACTATCCCCCCCCCTTTCCCACCCAGGTAAACTATCCCCCCCTTTCCCACCCAGGTGTACTATCCCCCCCTTTCCCACCCTGGTAAACTACCCCCCTTTCCCACCCAGGTGTACTATCCCCCCCCCTTTTGCATCCGCACACATGAGTACCCCACAGCATGGCCATGGGCCTGTTGTGCAACTCACCGAGCAGCCAGGTACGTGGTCCAGCATGTCGCTCCATGTGACAGGGTAGCGTGGAGTTGCGCAGTACCATGGCATCATGTGTGGATCCAGGAAATCGGGCGCAGCAATGGGTGATGATCTTGCTGGAGTCACATACCATTTGCACATTGATGGAGTGGTATTGCTTGCGATTGTGGTACACCGCCTCTATGGCATGGGGGACTACCAATTCCACATGGGTGCAGTCGATGGCACCGACACAATTGGGCATGCCTGCCAGTGCATGGAAGCCTACTTTGGTTTCGGCTATCTCCTGGCCTGTCCGTGGTAGGGATATGTGGGTGCTTGCGTGCTTCAGGAGGGCATCCAGCACTTGGTTCAGCATGCGTGAGAATAGTGGTTGTGTGTGTGTTGGTAGGTGCCGGTGGCCAGGAAGTGTAGCACAGACACCACCTTCAGTAGTGGGGGGATGGCAGTGCGTATTTGTATGTGGCTGGCAATGTCGTTCTGTATCATGTGCACTATGGTGGTGATGGTGTCACGGTCCAACCGGTGCAGGGTGTGGATCTGCTCAGGGGTTAGGTTGAATGGGCTGGGTCTGGTGCAAGGGATTGTTGGCTGCCTATGAGGCGCTGGTGGCTGTGCTGGTGGTAATTGCTGGGCCTGTCTCACCCTCCTTCTCCTCCTGCGTCTCCTCTGTGCTGCCGGTTCTTGCTGCTGTTGTTGTTGTTGTTGTTGCTGTAGTTGTAGCAGTATAGGCATGTCCTCCTGCGCCATGATTGCAAATGCTAGTGGTAGCATTTTGGTGTAGGAAGGGGTGTGGTGTGTAGGTGTGCTCCTTTTGTACTGGCCCACTCTGCATTGCCTACACCTGTGGGGAGGGTTGTGGTGTGTGGGTGTGCTCCTTTTGTACTGGCCCACTCTGCATTGCCTACACCTGCGGGGGGGGTTGTGGTGTGTGGGTGTGCTCAGTTCATACTGGCGCAGCCTCCTTTGACTCCACCTGTGGGGATTGCGTGCACCTGTGGCAGCTGCCTTGTATCTTGGTTGCTGTTTGCGGGTGGTCCGCGATGCCTGTTTTTCCGGCATCATGCAGCCCGTTGTTACCGTGTTCGCGATGCCGGTATTTGCATGTTTGTGTGGGTTGTGATTGCCCCCTATTACCGGCATGCCGGTATTTACTACCTGAAGAGGCGCGTGTACGCACCTATACCGCTATTAGCGGCACCGTAAATAACGGTGCCGTTCATACCGGGTTTGCGGGTCAGAATGCTACGGAACATTAAATGATGCCGGTATTTACATACCGGCATCATTTTTCCCTTACCGGCATGACTCGTAATGAGGCCCCATGACATTTTTTCTTCAGCCTACCATACAAAATGAAAAAAAAAACAGGTGCAGGTATAGTTTATTGACTACAAAGATTATATGAGTTTTCTCAAACTTCACACTGCATTTAAAACATATTTATACATTTAACAAACAAACCCTTTCAGTAAGATATTTTCACTTTTTATTTCAATTATAATACTTTTTGGAAAATATTATGTACATACTTAACTTCATCACCTATTCACATAATAAGTAAACAAAATACATCTAAATTCTTCCTTAATTCTGTAATTAGTAGTAACATCTCATTTATTTTTCAAACATTTAATTTAATGTAATTTATTTGTATTGATTCAAAAGAACCGTTACACAATTTGACATATATAAAACAATAGTAAACAATTAATTTAAAGTTTTCCAGTTATCATAATATCAGTGTTCATAAAAACCTTTAAAAAAAACATAACATTCCTAAAATTCATTCAAGATTCGACTTACAGTTGTGCCAATGATTCCTCTACCAGAGTGTTAAACGCAGGCATATTAGAAGTGTTGACCAGTACTCTCTCCAGGTCATGGGGTCCCAAATTGACTTATGCAATCTTATTCAGGCAAACCGAATACAAAGCCATATGCACTGATTCAATGTCGGTTTTTAAGCAATAGATCCAGTATTCAACACTTTTAATTGCTTTGTATTTATCTAAAAACTCCCCCAACCTTTTCATATAAGTAGGGCCCCATCTGGGACACAATGTCAACACATGCCTAGGTGTTTCTTTATGGTCTTTTAGCCCACACATACAGAAGATTCTTGCTTCTGCCCTTATTTTTCCTTGGGGTCCCAACAATGTGAGCAATGGCAACTGGTGTGTGCAGAGTTTCAAGATGAACTTGCAAACCAATGGACTAGGGCACTTCAAGAGGTATTTTTGCAGCTGGAAGTAACAATGGACTACTCCCCGTACATATTTAAAGTTGTGCAACTTTTCCAGGTGAGTAAAATTTCCCACCCAGTCCCATTGTTTCACTTTGTTTTTGAACAGTGTTTTCAATACCTTAGGCCTAGTTCCTCTTGCAAAATCTGGGGGCCAACCTTTATCAGAAAAGCATAACTCATTCAGGGTCACATAATCATGATTGCTTTCCCTTTCATTCTTTGATCCCATTAGATTCAACAATTTTTACACTGGTCTATTTCTTGCTTTCATGTACAAGATCCCCCTTTGCATTAGGTCTTGGCTCCTGAGGGGAATTAGTCCAGATTCTAGTCTCAGATAGGCCATTTGAGTGGTGGGTGAGAGACACAGGAGATTTCTCCAGAATTGGCCCTTCACCACTTTTAGCAAAGTCATGTCCCTCATTGCCAACACATCAAGACCATCAGGACCATAAAGACCATTAAGAATTGCAGGAGTTTTTAGAGCTTAAAGATCCCATCTAATGAGAAGCCAGGCATTTGCTGGATAAATGTGTAGATAAAACATGTTAGTTGTCGAGGCTTTCTCTTTTTACTCTACTATAGATTTGTGGCCCCCATCAACCGATATATCCAGACCAAAGTAGGGGTAACTATTTTGTGTTCTACCTTGTGTGTATCTATCTGCAAACCCACCCTTGCTATCCGCTGCCCTGGCACCACCATCATCTAAATCTTGCCCATGTTGATGGTTAGATCATTCTGTCTGGAGTATCCTAGAAGTGTCTTAAATGTATTTTCGGTGCCTCTTATAGTATGATCGAGCAAGACAAGATCGTCTGCATACAGTAGACAGGCTATATGGTTCAAGCAGATCTTCATTTGCAAACCCTACTCTCCAGTAGCTTAGCAGGCAGGTCAGCCAGATAGAGGCAGAACAACAGAGGAGCCAGGTTACACCCTTGTCTAACACCCCTGTTTACTTCTACCAGGCTGGAAAAATCCCCCATGTTGCTCAGTCGCACTTGCACACTGTTCCTAGTATGTAATAAAATTAGAATTCCAAGTAGCCATTCTCGGCAACCCCAATTTATCAATTTTAACCACAGGTGTTCCCGATTCATGGAGTCAAAAGCCACACTGAAATCCACCCAAATCAGATACAGTGCTGGGTGTCCTTTGATCTTGGTTTCTCTGATTATACTATCAAGCACTCGGATATGGTTGTGGTTGCTGACCCTGGGCGCAAGCCTATTTGTGTGTAGTCCAGGAAGTTATTTTCTTTTGCCCCGCCATGTAGGGCTTGGAGCACTAAGCCAGAAAACAATTTACCGGTGACATCTAACACAGATATTAGTCTGTAGTTTTCTGGGCTCTGCCCGTTGCCCTTTTTATAAATTAGCAGGATAATGCTGATGCTGGAAATGCATTAGAGGGACAGGGCCTCCATGTTCTTGTCCTGTACTCCTTTTATCATGTGGGTTCTGTGTTATTTTCTGCACTGGGGTCCATGTGAGGCTCCTGGCAGTGCAGCTCTTCCTCTTTTTGCTTGTGGTGAACAGACACTTTGTATACCCTTATGGCACCCTGGGTGGGGATACAACCCTGTATCCCTAGTGTATGTTTTCGGGCACCTGTGTGTGGCCCACAGAGCAGGGTATGGGCCGGTGGCAGCTCAATGCTGAATTTGACAGGTGCTCTTAGTAGCCTCCATTTTGGGATACCCAGGCCATGCCACTGAAATCAGTTGATTCCTGATGGGAGACACATGGTCCACATGGTCAAATGGTAGGGTGAGCACTCGCATAGACATTATATTTACAAATAGTCAGGGGGAAAGTCTAACGCCTGTGTTAGAGATTAGAGCAAAAAAGGTGAGTGATCATCCGATGCTGATAATGTCTATTGAGATGTTAAATCAAACAGGTAGAGTTATGTTGAAGGGCATGTTGGAGGTCCACTCAGGAGGGAATCGCCTCTGTTGGTGTGCCAGAAGTATTGGGAAATTGAACGCCCTTCTTAGAAACCATGACTTGGCGGGCAGTAGGTTTCAGTCACAGGACATCTTATTGGCAACTGTCCACCAAGTTTCTGTGACCACTATGACAACTAGACAAATGGCTAGCCAAAATGGCCCTTTTAGATGTGGCCGCCGAATTGTCCAAGAGACTGCTAGAAGGAAGAGAGAACTAAAATCAGCTCTTCGAATTGTAGGTAAAAATGATTTTTGGTCTGTGCCTGAAAAGAGAAAAAAGGTAGCCAGCTTGAAGAAAAATTATAAAAACTGGGTGAGAAACCATTGGTTGACGCAAAACGATGAGGGCCGAAAATATCTAAATAGTTTAATCAGGACTAATGACTCAAGAAAATTCTGGCATTGGCTCGGGAGGTCCCAATTGAGACCCAATACATTAAGGGATTTAGTGGCGGTAACAGAAGCCAAATGGACTGAGCACATCAAGAAAACCTTTGATGTTCTGCATAGTATGCCTTGGGATACTAGGTCTACAGTAAATTCCATGATGAGTGTATATATAAAATCTGTTGACATAGAGGCGAAAATGTACCAATTAAAAGTATCCAGTGCAGTAGGCCAGGATGGCCTCACTAATTTGGTCCTGAAGGCAGACATTGAGTTATGGGCACATATTTTTAAACAACTATTTGCACACGTTTGTCTAACGGGTAATGTCCCTGAGATGTGGAATAATGCTATTCTAATACCAGTCTTTAGAAAGGGCCAGTGTGACCTCCCAGAAAACTACAGACTCTTAGCTATGCTAGACTGTAGTGGAAAAGTCTTTGCTAGGATTTTGCTGGGAATACTATCTGCCTGGGTGGCCGAAAAGGAATTATTAACTTATCATCAACCGGCTTTAGGAAAGGGTATGCAACAACTCATTCAATCTGGACTTTACTTGCGTTAATATCAGACACACAGATTACATCTGGCTCGACATTATATACCTGGTTTGTGAACTTTTGAGCAGCCTTTAATAGTGTGGACAGAAAAAGCTATGGGAAATGTTGAAGGATTGGTAAATCGACCTATCTCTGTTGTATTTTATGAAAGCTTTAAATAGTGGGACAGAGGTTAGAAACCAGCTCTCCCAAGAGGGGGAATTATCTAACCCCATTGCAACGTTGAGGGGATTGAAACAGGGATGTGCCATGGCATCCCTACCTTTCAATTTCTACCTGTCACTACTCGCACAGAGGTTGGTGAAAGCTAGGAATTTCCCACAGCAATATGGGAATAAGGGCTTGGTCTGTACATCATACGTGGATGACATTGTTGTCCTTGATAGAGCTAGAATTGTACCACAGCATTCTCTGCAGGCTCTTTACGAATATGCTACCAATCTCAGATTGAGACCAAACATTAACAATATGAAAATTATGGTTTTCGGAAAAGGGGCATGAGCCGGTAATTCCTTTGATTGGCATATTAGGAGTGAAAAAGTGGAAATGACATAAGATTATAGGTATCCAGGAATCACTATAAGGGCTCACCTTTCTGGTGCCTGTCTTTTAAAGGAGGCAACACAGAAAGTGTGGAACAAATGGCTTATATTAAAGACGATTGACTCCCAAGGAGGGTGATGTATAGAAGCCAAAATCTTGGCATATAAGATTTCAATTGTTCCCAGCAATTCTATATGCCCTTAATGTCTTCCTGTGGAAATGGGTATGATCTCAGGGCAAGTTGGTGGGAAAGCTCTTACGTTCTATGCTAAACTTGCCACCTGGTACACCGAGACAGGCAATCTGACTTGAATTAGGACTCCCCTCTTCTTTTGTGTCATGGTCATTGGCATCATGTAACCTTTGGGCCATGATACAATATGAACTAGGGGGTCCGGACTCCCTACTTTCACTTACACTCCAGCATGCTATTATATACTCAAAGAGTGAATAGTTTACTAATCTGGACAAAAGGAAAGATATTGAATCAGCCTGTCATATGTTGACGCAATGTGCAGACCTAGAAAGTGTCTATGGTCATGCATATGCTGAATTTAATAGGCCATCCTCTCATCAGTTTTGGAGTTCTCTGTTTGGGGCTGAATCGCTTGTGCTCTAAGCAGATGCTATATATGTTTGGGAAATAGTTTTTAGAAAACTTACTGCAAGGGAAGAACAGTTGAGAATTTGACTGCAGATTTTATATTTGTAATATTGGTATGGCTCGCCGTTTGTTGGGCTGCCAGTATAATTCTATTATTATTTTACTCTGTATGTTATGGAAATGTATATTCTATATGTGTGATTTTGTAATTGGAATAGTGTGAAAAGTTTGCAATGGAATCAAACGCACTATAAATAAAAAAAAATAAAAAATATGGGAAATAAGATGACCCCTGTGGCCTCTTGCTTTCCATTGCCTGTTACCTTGTTTTCCCAAAGTCCTGGGAAGCCCTGACTCTGTCCCTTCCCCTGACTGGCTGTTGAGTGGAAGCTGATATGATATGTTGTGTTATGATAGGTTATGATAGGTTATTTATAATGTGCTTAATACTCAGAGGTTTCTAAGCGCAGACCCGGGGATCAAACCTGTGGTGCTCCATGTATGTCTTGCTTCCAAGGTGAGCACGTTGCACCTGAGCTATCCTCCCGAGACCATATATGGTATTTTGGGGAAGTCCAGGCCAGACTGGCTGGAAACTTCCCAGTGATTGTATGTTGTGGGCACACCCTTGGGGTGGGACCTTGGTGAATGGAGTATGTGACCAATATACCTTTCATGTTCTGGGTGTCTGGTTTCTGGTGTGTGACAAAATGAACGAGACAGCCCTGCCCGAAACTGGTATGAATGCAGTGCAGAGTGCTGAGTGCCTGTTTACTTGTCCCAATCCACATCCCTTGTTGTGAGTGTCTGGATGGAGAAGAATGGCCTGAATGCACTGTTCGCCTGATTGGCTGCTTGCCTGCTGAATGCCATTCTGAATCATTGGCTTCCTGGGCCTGGCTGAGCAGTGTGAATGAGAGACAGAACAGTATATCAGTGAGCCTCTCACTAACTGGAATTATTCAGAAGGTGAAGTTGAAACTTGACCCTTACTCTCGAAGCTGAGCCGAAAGAAGAAGAATTGCTGCTGCTTTCCTTCAAAGCAATCTGAAAGCTGTCATGCATTTGAGGACTGATCCAAGAGAGGGCCTAGCTAGGAGACCTCTTCCCGCGCTATGAGGGAACATTGCACACCAGCTAATCGTCACCAAGGCTCCCTAGAATTCAGTCATCGAAAGGCTGCCGACCGGAGACCTGGACCGCCGAGGAATCTGAAGTGAAGCGTCATGACGTCGAGGCCATCGATGACTGCCATCATCAACCGAGGTTCGGAGGACTGCAGTAAACTCGTCAAATGGAACCGCAACGCTCCATTGCCTAAGACACTTTGAAATGAAGGACTCCATTGCTCATTACCATCGACCGCTTTGTCCCCCCATAGAAAGACATGGTCGCTGCCAAACCAAGGAGAATCCACTGGTGGGTTTCCAGCCACACGAAGTCCACAAAGGCACTGACGAAGATACGAAATCCAGCCATGGTCATGTCCCAATCACTGACGCCGACACCAACAACTTGACGCCCTTGCTGGGCGTACGTTATTCATTGAGTACTCTTTGCAGCAACAAACTCTCATCTTTGAGGTGCCCTGCATGCCTCATCTTCGGAGGACATCCACGACCGACGTCGACGAGCACCGCAAGGAATGAAGCTGCCGCCTCAATGACATTGTTCACCTTTTCTTCAAGGAATCCCGATGATATGTGGCTCCTGCCTTAAAAGGAGTTCACTCAAGAAGGATCTGTTGATGACCCGATGTCGAACTCTGCTAAACCAGGTAAATTGGGGTAGTAGAACCTTTTTAGACGGAACCAAGACTATATTAAATAATATATGGACTGTGCTTGTTGATACACTTTATTTACAGGTTGCCCAGGTGGGGGGATCCTCACACAGAACTGTGTCTAGGTAACGGGACTCAGTATTCTGCCAACTGTTTAACACAACTTCTTTTCCTTTCATATCTAGTATTGGTTTACTTTGCTATTAGACTTCTATGTCACTTAGAACTGTCAGCAGTTGATGCATTTTAAAGGAGTCAAGAGTCAACTGTGGTGCCACATAGATATTGTACATATTTATCATTACAGTATTGCCTGAGCACAAAGTGTGTTATTGTGTGTGTATTTAACTTGAACCTTATTTATATAAAGAACTGTGTTATCATTAACATAGTGTGTGGACCTTCCTTTGTGGGGGCTTGGGGACTCCACTGTACTTAAGAATCAGCCTGCATCACCTCCTGAGAGCTTAGGGCATGATTGTCATCCGTTGCTACTTCTTACAGAATCTTCACTGTGATGCTCTGTGCTTCTACCTGCCAAATAGAGAGCAGGAGTACAGAACACCCCCCTCCAGACTTTAAAGCCCTTCAATCATGAGTGTGGTACTACGCCTTCTTCACACACCCTTTCCAAAACTGCTTTCAAGACCAATGCCCATGTTGAGGGGTCGTATTTCAATACATTGTTCGACAGCTGTTTGATCCTCGAGCTCGCGACCACTTTAGCTTAATTATTGCCAGGTAGATGTCATCCAGTTCTAAAGTTAGTGGGCATCTCCCTGACTCTCCTACTTTTATTTGCTGTCCATAAATTGGCTCATATGAACTGCCCCTGGTCTCTCCCTTGGCCTTTGCCAATATTTGCCAGACACTCCTCGCATTTCCAACGTAAATTGTGAGTATCATCTGCTGCCAATGACTAGTTAACGCTGTGTACCTCTGCCTTTTCAACCAGCTCCTGTATTCTTTTTTTATTTTCCTTATTTTGGCCTCCAGAATCAATACAGACTGTTCCACTTGTCTACCTTTCCTCAACTTTTGACCCATCATTCTTTTGGCATCAGGTATTTTGATGTCAAAGATCGTACCCTCTATACCTTCCTGTATGATCACCTGCTTAAGCCTCACCTTCCCGGTTTCAACTGACAGAACTTCCAGCCATTCTCCAAACTGAACAACCATTTGTTTCCCATTGAAGATGCTGATTAATGTTTCTAATGGCCCAAACATTACACTATATCTGTTTACTTGTTTCAGATGTAAACAGCAGAAACTTTCTACACTCTGTCACACTCAAAATAATACACATGGAACCATTCTTGTAACCTAGTACCTATAGGCAACACTTGTACATATTAAAATATACAGTGTTTTATACATTAAAACAGAAGTAGAAGTTGCAGAATGCTGTTATCTCTTCCAATGTATATAATCGTCTGAATATTACATGTACACTTATTAGATAAAAATGTTGAAGTACATCCTAGTAACAATCCCAGTAACAATCCCTCTACTAATTTACATAAAACACATATCACCATATTCTTCCATTTGAAACTTTTATTTAGCATGTTTATATTCACAAAGAATATTACATATACATTTTAACAACATATGGTAAGCATTCTTTAAACCCTTTGGCAATCTAGATTGGTGTGTGACTATAGAGGCATTACAAACAAGCCAATCTACTTCTGTATGCACCCATGTTGTGAAATGTCCACAATCAATGAATGCCCCCTCATAAACATAATTGCACATGTTTTAAATGCTTTCTTACTAATAGAAACTTGATCAAATTTAAAATTAATTATAGATGTGTTAATTTTCATACCTTTTACACTGTCTATTTGAAACATAATCAATACATACTTATTAAATAACTAGATTGTACAGTGTTGATTGTAAATTACAACCACAGTCACTGCATTCAAGTCATGGATTTCTTTACTTACAATATCAAAAAAATATACACTTTTCTGATTAGGAATCGGCACATATACACATCTTTCACAAAGATCTGGAGTAGACTCAAGTTTCTTACATAGTGGACACATATGATTCCAATTCCTACACACCTATCTACACTAACAATTTCCTGCATTAATAAATCGAAGACAGTCATTACAAATTCTGGTCTATCTTCCTGAGTACTTTGAAAACATTGTTGATATCCCATTGCAACTCCTACTCCATTTCGAATTGACATTGCCGAATAGCCGCTTCTCTGTTGTGGAAGTTATTTCTTGCATCAATGATGTAATTTGAAATGACATTAATAGCATTAAACTCCTGTTTCATTACTAAATCTGCAATGAGAGTATGTCATAGTTGAACAACTCTACAACTCCCGAAGATTCTGTTCTTTTTTATGCTTAAGAGGAATTATTTTATTACGAGACAGTTTCACTGAATCCTTATGTTTCCTAGCTAAGGTCTTAGCAGGTACAGGTATAAGGTTCAGGTGAGGAGCATACCGTACATGTAACCTATTATGTTTTTCAATGCAAGACATGTCAACTGTCAGTTTTCTTTCACCAAACTTTATTAAAAATAAACCTTCTATATTTTTCACCTGACAAAGCAAAATTTGATATTCCGTCTTTAAATACCTTATGACCATTGTCAATAAGTGCTGTTTTTAAAGGCAACCCTTGTTATTTATGAACAGCTATTGCAAAAGCAGAGCACAATGGAAACTGTGTTCTTTTCATAAAGGTATCCTTAAAAAGCATGAACTGTGCAGAAATCTGAGAAATCAAATGAGTTTGTTCCACATGATCAAACTTTATTTCAACATGTTCAATGTTTGTACTGTGAGGAAAAGTATGTAATGCAATCACTCTTCACATTGCTTCATTAACTAGACAAATTCCTACATTCTAGTTCCTCTTTAACATTACTTGTGCATTGATGCACAGTTTTAAAACTCCTTCCAGACCTGCTGTTTTAGAAATTGAATTCTCTTTTTGACCTAGTCAAGCTTTTGCTCACTTAACCAACTCTACAGGCATAACATGACCAAAATATCACACAATTTTATCTACACCATATTTTGCTTCTCTGACAGTAGAATTGTAGAGTTAAACTTGTTACACTCTGCAAGTGTGCAGATCAAAGCAACACAAGAAATATGTATTGAGTAAACAAGACCTCAGAAGAACTGCAATATGCATGAAACATGTTAGAAATCAGTCTTCCCTTTAAGACTGCTTTCTCATTTTCCTCATCAACACCTAGACAAATCTCATTAAGCATTTCTGCATACTCCAAGTCTGCAGATTCCCTCATATTAATGGCAAGTTCCTGGAATTCAAATCATTTCTAAAGGTTAAAATGACCAATGCTTCCCATACCTTGTGACAGCATTTTGAAAACTGGTTGACCTTTCACAGGAGTTAATTGTAACACGTCTCCAAAAAAATGCTGTAGTCAGTTTTAAAAACCTCTCACAAGTGAAGGAAAGCTAGCATCAAGATAGACACCATACTTACTTCATCTACAATCAAGGTATTCAATTTTCTATGAACTATTCCTACTTCTTGTGCTACACTTCATACAAGTTTTCGATACTCTAATTTGTTGTCAGGCTCCACTGTTAACATCAACAGACGATGTAAAGTAACACCTACTACATTAACTGCTGCTAAACCTGTTGAAGCTATCACAATACACGACCAAGATAAATCTGTAACATTTTGGATCATACCTCTTATTGCATGAATTAAAAAAGATTGACCTGTTCCTGCTTGACCACTAACATACAACAATATAGGTTTGCATTGCACACACGAACATTCACGCTTGTCATGCTGCAAACCATGCAAGAACCTATCTTTCATTTTATAATAAAATTATTTTTGCTCTAAATTAAGTTCAGTAACTATTTAATCAAAATGTGCATCTGCAACTTTTCTTTGTTCCTTTGGACTTTTTACTTTGTACATGGCATGTTCAACATCAGTTTGAATAATTGGCTCAGCAAGAACATTTTGGCTTCCTGCTTCAGAATCTTTACTTCCCTCGGGCGTCTCTTTTGTCAATTGAGCTGTCAAAAGTTCTTCTTGATGTAGTTCTTTCTCCAGTAACTCCAAGTACTGGTAACATTTTCTATATGTAATTAAGCTTTTTTTAGCAAAAAAATATTCTTCAAAAGTTTGGATACTTCCAAGCATATCACACTCTGCATGTCATGGTAAGAACAAATGCAAAAGACAAAAATAAAATAAGTCTTTTTTCTCAGCAGTTTGGTAAAACAGTTTATGGAGACTTGCCTTCTGATGTCTCAATAGGCAAACAGTACATCCATGTAATTTAAACCATCCTCTGTCACGGTTTGCTTCAATATTTTGCTGTAAGTAGCATAATGCTACTTCATATAAACAAAGATTCTCCAACCAGATCAACTTGGATAAAATGTATCAATCAAGTTGGTTTTCACAATCTCTGTACTATCAGATACTGCTTCATCTAACTGATCAATTTCACTGAAATGCTTCAGTCCCGATTTCTAATTCAAGACTTAATAAAAGTACACTGATGCTACACCCATACAGAGCCAAACTAGTTACCCTTCACTTACGCTTCGTAGCTACCACACTCACTACTTGAAATTATCTTCAGACCAAAGCTTAAAAGTTTCATCTGCTGATAAATCTGCCCATACTTCAACTGCATTGCTCCTTTCACATTTTGTGATGTACGCTGTAACCTAATGAGCAACAGCTGTTGTATCATCAGCAATAAACTGTACATCAATATTTGAATTCCATATCTGAGCAATGACAAAATTATAATCATTAACAAATTGGCATTCCTTACTTTTTTAAAAGATAGGCATTTTTTGGTGACTTACCATTAACATGGTGTCGAACAGATGACATTAAACTATTCACTTGTACAATTGATGTTACAGGTCTTTGTAAGCCAAATCTGTACTGAGTGTAATACTTACTTTTATAATTTCTATGACAGTACTTTGCACATGAATGCCTTTGAAACCTTTCCACCTTGTTCCGTAGATCAGCATTCACGTGCTGAGCTGGACTAGAACAAGTGACATATGTTTCAATGAACTCAATCACACAGCCATCACTTTCCTTATGAAACTGAGGAGCATCTCTAATCCACAGCAGCATATGTATATGTGTAGACCCACATGCCTGGTACTCTTTCCACCAAAGGAAATGTTCCACAGAGATTGTGGACCATTTTCTTTATTGCATATAAAATGTAACATGGCTAAAAATCTGTGATGAAAAAAATGTGATACACTTAGACGGTCCATAGAACACAATTCCCCAGGTGTAAAATGTTCTATATCTTCTTTCTGTGCATTACTTTCACAAATCCACTCTGCAAGATCATCCCAACCATACTGAGCACACCTTAAAGTTACAAACCAAGTTGAAGGGCCTATGTTTCTGATCATGCATCTAACCTCAAAGTGTCTCCTATACCAATATTCCTTGGTTCGTCTCATTGTAGCAAGAACATTTGTTAAGTTTACCCTCTAAAATTTTATTTTTTGCTTTTACCTGTTGTAGCATCTCACATGCAGAAAAATTTTGAAATCTAGTTCCAGGCTGAAGTGTATTAGCACTTGCATAACATAGGCCCTCATTCCGAGCTTGGAGGTAAGTACTGGGCTTTACCGACATGGAGCAAAGAACTAGTCCGATCTGTTCACAGATTGCTAATTGCGGCGCAATATGACATCGCGGGCACATGGTTTGCGCCATGCCAGTAAAGCAGCTAGCGGCATGCCGCAAAAGGGCCCGTAAAAACCCCTACCGTACTTAACAATACCGCCATGGAATCAGCGATGTCCGTAAATAACGTTGGCTGTAAATTACGGCCATCGTTAAATAACGGAACCGGAAATATCGTCATCGCACAGGAATGGGAAGGAGCGCGGCGGCCATCTTTAAAAACACAATCCATTGCCATACTCATCAGGCAGCACCCTTGGGAGCATTCTGAACACTGGAAAAGGCCATCACATCCTGCAGGAATGCCAAAAGCCCCAAAGAAGATGGCAGACCGGCTCCGCAAGCAGCGATTTAGCCCAGATGAGTTGCAGGTAATGGTAGACACACTTGAGGAGCACGCTGACATCGTGTTCAGCAGGGACATGCGCCGAGAGCCGGTGCTCCCAAAAAAAAAACATTGGCACTAGTGGCCCAGAGGGTGAGGGCAGTTGGCACCACCCCCCGCACCCTCAAGGACTGCAGCAAGCATTGGGATGACCTGTGGTTGAGGGTGCGGAGCATCCTCTCCGCCAACCGCAGTCAGGCAATGCAGACCAGAGGGGGCCCAAGTTCCCCCATGAAACTGATGCCATGGGAGGAGACATGTGCTGGACTGATTGGAACGGAATCCATAGAGGGCATCAGCGAAATGGAGTGTGTGGCCCCGTCGTCCACTGATGGAGGTGAGTGTCCAAAGTCAACACTGCCAATGCCAATTACATGATATATACACTCCCTTGTCATGGTGCCCAGCCTCCCATCCAAATCATGCTGAACCAACTGCCACCCAAGATAGGCCCAAGTGCAAGGTCATAACGCACATCTCACACAGTGCACAAACTGGCACATCCCATGATGCACAATGTTCAGCTGGGTGGCCAGTGTGCGAATCAGACTGCACAGTACCAGGCCAGGATGAGTGACTCCGACACCTACGTACATATCATACACATGATTATAAAGTAGTGCTGTTGAAACCCAAAAGGCCACAAACCCCAAATGACTGAAATGTGAATGTAGCCATTAATGTCATTAGCGTCTCAAACAATCACTCATGCCGTCCCTCTCTTCTACCCCACAGGCAGTTACCATGAGAGCGAGGAGCCCGAGACCAGCTGTCCCACCACCTCCAGGGGCAAAGGCAGGGTCCGCCGCATACCAGCCCAGACGTACACACCCACCCCGGCTCCTCAAAGGCCCATGGAGGGTGCACCACCCCCATCCCTTCCTGCATTGGCGCAAGGTACATTGACCAGAGGAGGACTCATACCCCACCGTCCACACTCCAGAGCCCAGCAATTACCCCCAGGAGTCATGCAGCGACTCAGGGGAGCCTGACACACCTGGTCGATGTGCACGTGGTGAAGCACAGGAAGACGCCAATCCTGTGGCCAGTCCCGCAGTCGAAGCCTTGTCAGGGCATGTAAGCCCAATCCCCTGCAGGGATGACACCCTGTCAAATGATGTACAGCTTGTGGCACAGCTCACTGCCCTCATCACTGAGATGATGTAAGACAACCGCCAGAGCAGGGTGGAGTGAATTGATGAACTAAGGGCAATGCATCAGGTGATGACTGACAGTACGAACCGCCTTTGCGAAGTCCTCGGACGCATTGCAGATGCCCTTGAGGCTGCGCGTCCCACTCAGCCGGCTCAGCAAGAGGACACCCCCTCATCCAGTCACTCAACCCCGGCAAGCCCACCGGGACATTCTCTACGTTCACAGCGCCGCCGGGACATGCCTCCCCCGGGCCCTGGGAGCATGGAGTAGTTAGCATAGCTGCCACATGTGGCCTTGATGGACACCATGGGACTACTGTTGGGGAGTTGGGGGCAAGGGGGTGGTGGGTGAGGGTGTGTTGGGGAGTTGGGGGAAGGGGTCAGGGGTGGGGTGGTGGATGGTATGTTTACACTTATGCAGTTACATTTGCAATACACCGTTTGTGTCGCAAAGTTGAACCTGTGTGGACATTCATCATTGAGCATGTGTATTATGATATCTGACAGTGCATGGTGTACAAGTATCCCCACACCCAGTGCACTATGTGCCCATGTCATGCCACCCTCTGCTGACTTGTGTTTCGGTTTTGATGTACAATCAATGTTTGCCACACAACATGTCCCTCCTGTGCACTGCCTCTTCCTCCTCCTCCTACACTCCATCTTCATCTGGTGTTAGCAGTCCCAAGTCAGGGGACAGGGCCACCTTCCAAGGGATGCACATTTTGTTCAGCATTACACATGACATGGGGGTCTTGGACACCGATGCATTGCAGTAAATGGGTGCCCCACCCAACCAGTTTAGGCAACTCATATGTGCCTTCTATAAGCCAAGTGCCTGCTTCATCTCCACACATGCACAGGTATGGGCAGTATGGTAGGCCTCCTCGGGCCTGTTCTGTGGGTTCCTGATAGGGGATCTGTACCATGGTGTCAAGGGGCAACCACCATCACCTGCATGTGTAGGCAATGAAGGTAAGTGTTTGGACTGTCATGGTGGATAACTGAACTTGTCTTACAAGGCAGTAGGTCGTTAATGGACATACACATATGTCCATGGATGCATTTACCCCAATCTTGGCCCCAATATGTGTCCTGTGCAATGGAATGATGTAGGGGAGAGCGTCTTTGACATGGTCTATGAACTATGGCACGCACATCTTGTGGTACAAGCATTGTTTATGCATTCAGCAGTCTTGAGGTTAGATCCATGAAGTGCTGTGTACTGTGTGATTCCGTAGTTGGGTGTGTTGGCTGAAGTCAGTGGCATATTCATCATACTGCACTGATCTGTACCATGGTGACTTCCACCACTCCTATGGGTGTGCCGAACCAGTGATGCGGTGTGGTATCCCTGCTGGCCTCAGTTCAATCCACTCCCAGGGATGACTCTCTAGTGTGGTGATATGCTGGAGGCAGCCACATAGTGCATATGCAGTGTGTCTTCCTATATGCCCTTACGGTGTGTGATGGCCGCCAATGAGTGGTGCATGTGTTGTGGGTTGTGGCCTTGTCACATGGTGGTCATTTAGTGTTAGGTGTGTGCCTTACTACATCAATGTGGGTATCTGTACTCATGTGCCGTTACACTGGCTCTGTGGCACAGTGTTTGGTGGAGTGCACATCGTGCACTGGCATCAACATTTCATCCCGGTTTGCTTATGCAGGCACCCACCTCACGACACCGATGCACTGGCATGACAAAGTCAGACAACTCACCAAGCAGCCAGGCACGTCGTCCTGCATGTCGCCCCATGTGGCAGGGTAGCGTGGGGTTCAGCTGGGCCATTGAGTCATGAGTTGGTCCTGGATGTCGGGCCCACCCATGTGTGATGATCTAGCTTGCATTGCATACCGTCTGCATGTTGGTGGAGTGGTATTGCTTGCGGTTGCGATACGCCACCTCCATGCGATGCAGGTCCGCCTACTCCATGTGGGTGCAGTCAAGGGCACCGATGTAATTTGGCATGCCTGCCAATGCATGGGAGGCAACTTTTGTGTCGTATAACTCCTGGGTAGTCCATGGTAGGGATTTGTAGTCCCTTGTGCGCTTGAGGAGGTGATCCAGCACTTGGTTCTTTGTCTGTGAAATGAATGGTTGTGATATGCCATGCTTGGGCCCCACTGTGTGCTGGTAGGTGCCTGTGGCATGGAGGTGGGGCACAGGCACCACCTTCAGTTGAGGGGGGATAGCGGTGTGCATTTCTATGATGCTCACTATCTCGTAATTTCACAGGCCAACCATGGTGGTGATGGTGTCACAGTCAAGCTGGTACAGGGTGTGCATCTGCTCAGGGGTTAGCTTGAGGGACCGGACCTGATGCGTGGGAATGGGGGCTGCTAGGGTGGTGACTGTGGCTGCACTGCTGTTGCATGCTGGGTCTGTCTCACCCTCCTTCTCCTCCTGTGTCTCCTCTGTGGTGGGGCCTGGTGTTGTTGGTGTTGTTATTGTAGTTGTGCCCTTGCAACAGGGCCTCCTTCTTCATGTACTGTAAGCACTATTGGTATCATCTTGATGTGGGAGGGGGTGTGGTGTGTGGATGTTGTCCTTTTCTGCTGTGGCAGACTCCATTGGCTACACCTTTGCTGATTGTGTTGACCTGTGCCTCTGGGAACTACTGCTCAGGGTTCTTTACACCTTCTCTGAGATGCCTGTATGTACTTCATGCCGGTAAGGTACTTAACAGGCTTGAGGAGGCCGTTATTTATGTGTGCGCGTTCCTTGTGATCAACTCCGATTTACGCCATGCCGCTAATATCGGCATGGTGTGTCGCGCGCGCGACCCAAGATCGCTATTTACTGCATCGTACTTTGCGGTGCTGTAAATTGCGGTCTGGTTGGTTGGAATAGGCCATAGCGGTAAAGGATGCCGTAAATCACTTACCGGCATCCTTTTTCCCTTACCTCCAAGCTCGGAATGACCCCCATAATGTTGAAAATTCATTTCATACAATAAATTAAAAATATATTCAACATTGGTGTGAAATCGGGAATCTTCAGAATGCATTCTTGTACAATGAAACTCTGAAGCAGGGATTTGCACCGTCTGATCATCACATTTTCTTGCTGTACCAGTAGGAATAAGCATGGGAACCAACAAGCTTGCAATGTCTTTTCTAAAACAGTGATTGGTGCACCTTTCACTGCTTTCATTTGATACAATTCTTAAGTGTCGCCCATCACTTCACGAGAGTGTAGTGGATGAATAGTGTAATGTTCATGCGCACTATTCCCTTCTGCAACAGATAGACATCGAAATTGACCTTCATTGCTTTTGTTTGTTAACTGAACATCAAGCATAGATAAGCCTGGTAGAATCAGATTGCCGTTGTATAAATCATTGTGTTCCAATAGAAACACCTATTAATTTTTCACTTTTCCAATATCTGTAAGCTGTTGCCAAATGCTCTTATCTTTAGTGGCAACATCATTTACTAAAACAAACAAAGATTCTGCAATATCATGCTCCATTGCTAGAGTGCTCACATTTTCTTCCAAACTGAGAGGTAAATACACAAGTCTGCCTCTCACACCTTGCACTAGTGATTGTTTAGGCATATTGTACATCTTTGTTTGCAATCTAACAATAACTTTGAAAGGATGAACATATTTAATTTTTGAAGCATAGAAGGGATATCAGACATTACCATGTCATTCAAACACTTGTTGCAGGAATACATCTTTGATTATAAAACCCTACACCATGTCTACAGACATAAAGTGCCTCTTATGTGTCAAATTGATCTTCTACAAACAAATGCAGAAAAAGTTATTTTCAAACATCCTCTACACCGTGTTTAATTTTGTCCTCAATGAACACTAGTTACACTTGAGACTTATCAAAAGTGTGTTGACAAGATACGCAAACAATCTCCAGTCTTTCAGTAGAGGACAACTCAAACACTGCAATCATTCTGTTATATTGTTGAAAAATCTGCTCTTTTTAAAGCATAGGGTCATCATTTCCACTTCCTGTAAGTGTTTCATCTACATATACATACTTTTTTAAATGCATGGCATTTATCATTTACTCTGTAGAAACAAAACTTTTGACAGTTCCAGTCAAAAGTGTTTGATTTAAAAGTGCAAGAGACATACATGGGGGCTGATTCATGGAATTATTTGCGCTGAAAAATGGGGATTTGTGCACCATTCTGCCCGAAAATCCCCATTTGTCAAACAGGGATTTGCAGGCAGAATGGCGCTCAGATCCTCCTTTTTCGGCGCAAATAATTCCATGAATCAGCCCCTTAGTGTTTTACACTCACACAGTTAACCTAGAAGATATCTAATTTTCAGTATGATGTGCAACCAGCATCCATAGATGATGAAACAGATTCGTACATCTACTTTTATCAAGACGTCCTGCTTTCTCACAAACGTCACAGTCATCTATGTTTTGCAGCATCTTCATATGCTTTTGAAATGATAATTTTTGTGCAAAAGTTGCAAAAATCTCTTTAAGACTTTACAAGACAACATGTCAATATTGCACAAAGAATTGCACGTTCATACCTCACAGTGCTTCTTTTGTTTTATTCTTGATTGACCTAAAGCTTCAATTTCTGTCTTATTAGACCAAAGTATTTCTTTTTTTTAGACATCACACCAGGTTTTACTTCATAGCTGTGTCCACTGTCATAAATAGCAACATTTGCTCCTTGAATGTAACTCTCCTCATTAATAAATATTTCTGTATGAGAAGTCTGTTTCCACTCTCCACCAAACACGCCACAAAATCTGTTACATGTCAGTACATGCACTCTTTCCATGTTTGTATAGAAAGGTATAGTCACCTTAAGTAACTTCTTAAGTTTATTCAATACAAAAATGAACACTTTTCTTTTCATATCAATATTTTTTTTAATTATTACTCCTACGTTTTTCTTTTGCAACAAATGCTTTGCCACATGTCTAGATTTTGGTTTGACACTTCTCCAAAGATTTGTAAAAACTTGAGAGTGATACATTGTGCTATAAATTGATACCACATTTCCTACACCTTTCTTCTAAAAGGTTTTCCTTTTCTACTAGTCAACACAATCTATACACTTTTTTTTTTTTTACTATCAATAAAAACATTCTTAGTTCCATCAATAAGTTCAGTTGGCACATCTCCTATTTCAAATTGCAGATTTTTTAAAGTATTGTTGATAACATATACTATTGTATTACTACACTATTTGTATCTACATATATTATAACACTACTACTTCCCTGCAAACAATGCTTCCTATTAACACATTGTTTTTGTTTTCTTGTTGGCATCTTACAAAACATCTGTATAAAAATAAATTAGGATGTGAATGTCACTCATTACATTTCTTTATATTTTCAATAAATAATTTAACTTTCACGCTGAGGGTGTAAAACAAAACATCACTATCAAGTATGTAATGATCTTAAATTTAATTTAATCTTACCACCTTAAAACATACTAGTCCAACCACAAATAACCATAACTGAAAATCTCAGTTTCTATACTTCAAAGTCTACTTTGCACATCTTATTTGCACTACATTCAATCATTTACACACTTCCTCCAATCATGTAACACTAATCTGTAAGAAATACCAATATATAAGCCAAAAAGCATTACTTTACCAAAAATATGAAAGACAGGTACATGCTCTTCGCTCTCTACATTAATTCATCACTACAATCTGTTACACCTCTTTACTTTCATGTATCAACCTCCCATTCATACATCTCTGGTGCATCTTCAATTAATAAGTAATAATAGAACAGAGCTGCAAGAAAAAATCACTGACATTTATTTGCTCCATCCAACTTCAGTTTTCACACCTTAAAAGCCTCTACTTAACAACTGTAGAATATTTCCACACACACACCTATCGCTATGCTCCTGCACATAGAATTATGTCCTGCAACACTGTTGCATTTCCACCACCCATTTAATCAGTCCTCCTTAGACACTTTAATAAAAAACATGCAACATTAAATAACTCATCTATTACCACCTATTTCAAAATAGTAGGCCAACGGCCTAACCCACTATCCTGTTTTCAGGGACTAAACTAATCACTACTATTGCTATTCAACAAAACATAGTAACATTTATGTTCTTCTTCCACTAGCCATCGCCACACTCGTTAGAATTTTAATGGCCAAGTGACCTGTTTACCCCCATACAGCTACCTTAGCAAAATACCAACATGAATAATACCAATTCCCACATCCAACTATGCACCCCTATTCATTTTACATATCACTATGTCAGTGCTAATCCTATAAAACACAGACCCATTTCTTACATAACCTAACAATGCATGATAAAGCATATACATATTTAAGAAAATATAAACGCCAAGCAGCTCATTTGCAATCTCATACCTATATACAAAGAGTCAAACACATTTTATATATTACTGCACGAAAGCTGAAATGCCAGTTATCAAACCCTACCCACTTAGCCACTGGGAATTCACCTTCTTCACTTTACTTCAGAATTTCCCCAAAAACATTTACCATGTACATGGTGTCTAAAAAAAAACAAGATTGTGATAATACCTGGCATACTCAATCCAAAATTTCACATTTTTAAAGCTTTTCCAAAATAATCGGTAACACATTGTTGCTTTCATGTACCAAACAACTATTCATTCAACTTTGCTGTGTCCTGAATTAAATAAAAAAGATAATAAGAGAAAACAGCTGCAAGACAACATACTGACTGCCACTTAGTTGCTCCACTCAGCTGCAGTTTTCACACCTTAGAAAAGTCTACTTAAAAACTAAAGGCCAACTCCAGGCACACCCCATTCAGTATACTGGTGGTTATATAGCTGGGCTTACGACAACCTTCCTTCTCCAACCACCATTGTTCTAATCACTACTATTGCTACTCAATAAAACATGATAGCATGTATGTTCTCCCTCCACTGCCCATCCCTACTCTCACTGGGAAATGTATGGCCAAGTGCCCTGAACACCCCCATATAGCTTCCTTAACAAACCACATCAATAATACTATTTCCCCATCCCACTATGCAATGCTATTAATTTTACATCTCCCTATGTCAGTGCTAATCTTATACACTGCAGTACCCATTTCTTACATAACGTAACAATGCATGATAAGACATACACATAATAAAATACATCTATGCATAAAGCAAGCCATTTGCAAGCTCACATCTATATACAAAGAATCAAGCACATTGTATATATTACTGCACACAAGCTGATATGCCAACTATCAAACCCCACCCACTATAAATTCACCTTCTCCACTCCACTTAATAATTTCCCAGAAACCATTTACCTGGTAAATCGTGCCTAAAACACCAACAGACTGTGATAATACCTGGCACACTCAAGCCACCATTTCACATTCTTAGAGCTGTTGCAAAATAATCTGTAACACATCTTTTCTTTCATGTACCAACGAACCATTAATAATCCTTGCTGTGACATGGAATCATAAAAAAGATAACAAAAGAAAAGAGCTGCAAGATAACACACTGCCACTTAGTTGCTCCACTAAGCTGCAGTTTTCACACCTTACAAAACCCTACTTAAAAAATAAAGGACAACTCTATACACACCCCATTGAGTATATTTCTCATTATATAACTGAACCTACCACACCCTTGCTTCTCCCTCCACACATTTAATCAGCCCTCCTTAGCCTCTCTAATAGAAAAACATGCAAAATAAACAACCTAACCTATTACCACCTATTTAAGCATCTAAAGCCAATGCCATATGATATGATATAGCAGTTTATTTATGTAGAGCCTATACACAATGTGTTTCAAAGCACTTCAAGACAGGGGAGGGAAAAAGGGAAAATTCTATGACATTCTTACAGGCCATAACAGTAAGGATGTAAAATTAACTATTGTACTCGACCTGACGACATTGCAATTGCTAAGACATAGATAAGAAAGGGAGGGGGAGACTGGAAAGGAAATGGAAACAGACAAAGACTACTGTACTAGGCCTGATGATATTTCTGGTAGAGCCGGAGAAAAACAAAAGGTGAGGGAGAAGGGTGCAGAAAGGGAGGGGAAGAACAAAACAAGCGACTACTGTACTAGAACTGACGACATTTCAGATAGTTCTGGGGGGCAAGTAAGGGGTGGGGGAGGTGACAGACGAGGTTGCTATCATACTTGGTCCAGGGACAATTCTGATAGTGTAGGTGTATAGAAGGAGGTAAGGGGAGGAGGGGAGGAGATAGGAAAAGGGAGAGGAGGAGAGAACAGAGAGTAAGCAGTTAAAAAGAGTGGCAAAGCAAAAGGGAAGAGCAAATACAATTGTAGAAGACAGCACTGCAGCAAGTACCCTCAAGTACCGCTTGGCTGCCTACTCTCTGCGTTGCAAAATCCAAAAGGACAGCTTCCTCTTTGCCGCATTTACCAGAACTTATATTTTCACTACTTTATTGCATGGACTTCAAGAACCAGCAGGTGAATACTGCTGCACTGATATAAGGACTATATAAGGAATATTATATGAATTTAAAGTGTATTTTAATTGTATGTTCTTTGTCTGCATAGGCTTTGTGACACACCCCCTAGAAGGCATGTATAAAACAGAGAGGCCGCGCACACCGCGCACGCACCACAGCAAGTACCCTCAAGTACCTCTTGGCCGCTTAGCCGCGTAGCTGCGGTCCACGGTACTAAAATAAAGAGGTGTACTTTTGAGCCCCCAGCCACCATAGCAGCTATAAGACTCCACGAATCTACCTCGCGGTAAAACTAAATTCTTTGATGTATCTGTGAAAGTGTTTGAAAGCTGTTAGTATTATAACTATTTTCATCATGTCTTCTTTTTTCTTTGTTTACAGACACAAAGTGTCATCTTATCTACTAAGCTTTTTTTGTAATTCTTTTCAAGTGTGTGATATCAAATTAACGAAGTAGGAGTTTAGTTCCTTAGCAACTCCTACCCCTGCCTTCCTTCATATTTACGTGGGTTGCATGACAAAATACAAAATCAATATAAAATCAATACAAAAACACAGAGTGGTGTATAGTAAAATCGTTAATGCATGTATGCACACTGAAAACAAATATGCCAGGGAAAACAGCATTAGTGTTGACCCAGGTAGCCAACCAGGCTAAACAACAAACAAAAACGAAACGAGCATCAATACACAAATCAATAACATTAACACCCATCCCCCGACCAGCGACTGCGACCAAGGACATTAGGTCATTTTGCGCTAAGCAGAATGAAAATGAGACTCCAAACAAAGAAGTCTTAAACACGGTAGTCTCTGCTACCAATTCAAACAATGGCAATGTTAAAATAAGTACTGAAAATACAGAACCAACGCTGAAACCTGTGAGTATCACAGTAGATATTGAAAAATGCATCGATGACCCACAACTGGTGCCACAATCAATGCCAGAAATAATTCTGCAAAACTCAACCTAGCCATATCGGATAATACTTTACTACAAGCTGCAAAATCGCTGATAAAACTCCAGAAAGTGCAACCATCGAGCTTGGAAGAAATCGCATAAAGTGATGAAGTATTCACAAATGTATCAATCCATGCCAGCGCAAGAAACATCAAGACCTCCTCTATTACCATCTCCCCGGATTATAGGGCACAATGTTCTATGGACTTTAGTATCTCTATTGCCGCCTCTTATCTTCAACCTACCCCGAGACGAGGACGAGTTCCCATAGAGCACAAACCAACACAACCCACCACTGGGTTAATGGAGGCTACATTAAATATCTTAAGTACAACAATCAAAAAGCTTGTATAAGCTCTTAAAATCACTAGAGACAAAGTAAATGCGCAATCAATCCAAATTCAAAGATTAGTGGAATGGATGGACAAAAACTCTGCCCATTTTGCATCTGCAACTCCAGCCATGCAATTAAGTGGCACATCTTCTATGAATGTTCAGTTTCCACAAGACAGAGTACAGGAGTCGACCCAATCTGTTTTACCAATCTTTACGCACATAATGCGCCCGGTAGAAGATGGCGAGGGTGCAGTTGCAGCACTAGACTCCTCATGGATCAGTCTAGTCATATCATCACCCCCGAACAAAGAAAATTATGATGTGTTTCAGCAACATCCACCTGTTAAGAGCCATCCAAGACATTTAATGTCAAAGCCATACCAGACATCCCAAAGGCAAAGAAAAACATGAAAGACAAAGCTAGAACATTGGTAGCAGAATTTACTCAACCACTACAAGTATCAAAGCAACCTGATGCAATTTGAAAACTGACCACGCCAGAGAATAATATTCTACCAAGTTGCAACGACAGACCTGTGCCTAGAGAGCCATCGACGGTAAAAACCTTACCCTTAACAGACCCGCTATTGGATCAACTCGTAGACAATACAGCCAATGAATTACTGAATTATCCAAAAACAAATGTGATGCCGACCCAGACAAAAAGCTCTAATTTCCTAGCATCATCTGAAACTTTAAGTATACAGGCTTTACCTCTTCAGGCATTGATCCCGCAAGCAATAACTCCTGCAACTAACACACTGGCAGGTATACAAGCACAATTAATGTAAGATGACCCAGCGCAACAAATCAAGGCAGCTGTTGATGCCTACTTGCGACAACGATTAATGGAGGGTTCACGCTCAACTAATCCTCAATGTACATCTCTGGGAAAATGGCAAGCAAGTAGCAAAGTGGATCAGAGAAATCTTCCAATACAAACAACACAAGAACAGACTCAAATTAACTATTGCACAAGTCACCAACATTTACAGCAACAATCCAATACACAGAGGACCAGCAATCATACAAACATAGTTGGAGCACCAAAAAAATTGAACACAATGGGGAAAAAAACACAGGAAAATTCAGGGCGAGATGATACTTTGAAAATTCTTAAGAATGAACAAAAAACAAGAAATTTTGCAAATCATCACATGCTGATACTTAAATGCCGAGAATCTCCGGATGCAAAGTACGATCTATGCAGAAGCAGTATCCTAAATATTTTCTATGAAATACATCAATTAGAAGATATTTCATCTGCTGATATTGATCAGGTCGAGTTCCTCTGTGACAACAAATTATCAGTAGTACACCTATGGATCAAATCAGGCTTACTGATTAACACAATCTGAAAAGCTAAGATGATCCTGTTTGAAATGGGCTTCCTACTAGCCCAGGATCCAGATCGTTTGGGCCAACAGCCGAACAATTACATACTTAAGGAAAATCAGAGCCAATCAAAACAAAAGATGCAACAAAACTGCAGCTGTGTGTTCTTTGATCATTCCCCACAAACATAACCATTACTAGACGTACACAAAACCACTGCCACTCTATTAAGTTGGAACACTAGAGGAAATAGTCATCTGCAATCAAACCTAAATAAAGATCTAAATGAATTCGATATCATGGCCCTTCAGGAAACATGGATGATAAATCCACCTATATGGGATGATCATGAAATCTCCTTGATTCCAGCTATACCTGCAAATAAGGACAGACCTATGGCAGGACTATTAGTAGCAGTTAAAACAAGTGTAGGACTTATGTTACAACCTTGGATGTCACCGAACAAGTTCTTACAACTAGTTAAAATCTCAACCGGAGAGCAAGATCTGGCATTGATCAATCTGTATAAAAACCCAGCAGCAGTTGCCGACAATGTTTTACAAAGAATTATCCACCTTATTGGAAATAATAGCCCAAACAGATACCATCGTAGCAACAATAATAGTGGGTCACTTCAATCTTGACAGCATGAATATTAATAACAAGATTGACTTTCAAGGTATCGAAAGATTGAAAAATTGTATGGAAGACAGTAGTTTCCAAATGACTAATGGTTCACTTCCCGGAGATATCCTACCCCAACCAACATGGGAGAGAGGAAAATCAAAAACCATCATTGACTACATATTCCTCTCTGAAAACCTTTTCATGCAAGCGACAATATTTTAAAACAGGCTGTTAGCGATCATCATATGCTAACCTTAACTTGGCCCTGGGGTGCTCCTCCCAGTAATCGACATAAATGGATGCCAAGAAACCTAATCATCAATAATGCAAAAACGCGTTTCAGTGGACACCTGATAAACTGCATTCACTGAAAGCGGCCATACAACATCAACAAGCTAACATAGGCTTTGAGTCCTATATAGGCGCATTAGATCCATTCAAAACCAAGAAACAAGTCAATTTACCAAATTCCAAAACAAAGACTAACTGCCACACCTATGATCCTTATCTCCAGCAAATCAAAGGAAACAAAAGAAAGGCATTGAGAGCTGCTGATAGATTGCCAATGGAGGAAATGAAAAAAAACTAGTCAATCCATCAAATGTAAATATAAGAATTGGATTTGTTCGTATAAGGCAAATATGTGCCAGAGGGACAGTGAGACATTCATGTCATCAAATGCGGGGAAGAACAGTTCACAAATCTGGGTACTTCTGAATGAAAGATTGGGTCAAAAGCAAGTAGACTCGCAATTAAATGGTGTTTCTGCTGAAATTAACTGGATAACACATTTTTCCACACTATACATGGATGAAAAATTGAGAACTTACAACTATACTAGACAATCAGATGTCGCATGGACGTTACTCTACTCAGAAGAGATCATTGAAGAACTTATCATCAAATCCTCAAGCTCACAGGCAACCGGTCCTGACGGCCTATCAAACTTTATGTTGAAAGAACATCCTTAGCAATGATCCATCATATTGAATACGATCTTTCAACATATTCTACAAATTCAAAAGATTCCAGACTCATGGCGAACATCATTGATAATCCCCATCTTCAAAAAGGGCAACCGAGGATTACAATCCAATTACCGTCCCATCGCCTTCCTCGATACGCCGGGTAAAATCTTTGCAAGCTTGGTGTTGCGTGCCTTTAATCAATGGATGGACGAGTTTAAACAACGGGACCCAAATCAAATGGGTTTTGTAGCAGGTATGGGGATGGCAGTAAACCTCCTCACTCTGAACGCATTGAAAAAACAAGCCCACAACACAAAAGTCCCAATCTATTTTGCTTTCATCGACTTGAAAGCTGCCTTCGATTCAGTGTCGAGGGTCAAATTAATTGATAAACTGATTATATCACATTGTCCAACAAGCTTGGTAGCTATTATCTATCAGCTACACTCCTGTACATCAGTACAAATTAGACTCTCAATGGCTTGTCTATTATCAGCAGCAATATGCACTGCAAGAGCCGCAGCCCTCTTCAACTTCTTTATTCACAATGTAAGATTTTCTTTTATGAACATTGTTTCTGATCCACCAAAAATGAATAATGTCATGATACACTCTCTGGTACGCTGATGACCTAGTGTTAATCTCTAAGACTCCATCTGGACTTCAGCAATTCATTTGTGCACTATGTCAGTATTTCGATGAAAAGGAACTTGTCTTCAACATAGAGAAATCTCAGGTAGTTATGTATGCACCTAAACATACAGGAAGAAATAAAATGGAGTGGACAGTTAAAAATGTTAATCTTGCACTGTGTCAAATTACATATATTTAGGTCTGGCTTTCGATGGTCATCCGGCTGCACAATCACAAATGACAATCATTAAAAATAAGCTTATCTCTGCCATATCTCAGACTAAACTAATCTTGTATAGTTTGGAAAATGTTCTATCTGGCCAGCAATCATCTTCTGGCATCAAACGATCACTGCTATATGGTTTCGAAGCAACTGCCATTATGAAATGCAACATTTTGAACAAACTTGAGGCTAAATATTGGTGTGCAATTCTAAATGTCCCACAATGTATTCCAGGATCTTGGTTGAGATACAAGTTAGGACTCACTTCTCTACAAGCCAAATATCAATGGCCACTTTCTGCCCTATTTCGAAAATGCCTGATTTATTCCAAGTTTGATTCCGTACTAACAATACTTGCCAACTACATGCTCACTTCCAAACATCACTTTGTGCAAGAGTTTTATAACTATGTTGTGGAAATAATGGCAGTGGCCGACATTAACCTGGAGACTTTGATCAATGATCCAAACAGAGCTAAAAAAAGATCGTCCTGCAAGACTGGATTAGCACTCGATTTACCTGCTTAACCTATAAACATTTTGACCAGCAGCTTTTTGGTGAAAAGAAAATGGGGTCCATTGAACCATGCTTGCATAAGGCCCCAAATCCCCAAATGCGGTCTGCTATACTAAGGCTGCGATTGAATTTATGGCCAACCTGTGATCTAATGGCCGAAAGGAAACTGATCAGTTATGACAAAAAAAAATCAGATTCTGTGTTAATACATTACAGAAAGAAACATTAGAACATCTGATCACAGAATGCATAGCGCTATCTGTGGAAAGAAACAGATTTTTTCCAAACACATGGTTACTATTGCAAGCATTGCACCAGAATATAGGTGGGCTACAATATTTGCAAGACCTAACATGAGCATACGCATAGCAACAATTAACTATCTTAATGCACTGCAACTATCAGAGGAGCATAAAAACGGCTGAACTATTATCAGTCTGGAAATTGGTGAAAAAATATATTACACTTCAAATTCTATTCATTCAACTAAGCTTTTATGTTGAACATTGTTATGCTCATTTTTATTGATACATGGTTGTACATTGCCATGCTCGTTTATTGATATAGGGTTACTCTTTTATTTTCATGTTTTTAACTATGTTTCTAACCTCAGGTTATCAATTATTGTCATGATCCCTGCTTCCAAAAGGTCAGGGTTTTCCCAACTCCCGTGGAAGCAGATTCATAACACAGGTTCCGAGTGCCAACCAGTCCCAATTGGGACCTTTTGGACCCAGTCCTGGCGCCAGTGGCACCAGGCTCATAAATATGCCCAGTCCCAGCGCTGGAAGCGCCGGGCTCATAATGCTTGGGTGGACTTACCTGCAGCAGACCATGCTGCTTACTTGCCTGCCAGTTGAGCCTCTGATCCTCTTCTGTTTGGAACTACTTTTCCTGTTGGGTGGGGCAGGAGCCACTCCCTAGGTTCAGAACACTGCAACTCTTCTGGAAAGCAGGAACTCTTTTCTTACCTAGGCGTGGCTGTGGAAGGAGACACCTAAGCACTACAGGAGGCTATTTAAACCACACCCGATGGATGAATCTTGCTTTGCGTTATTCTGCATCCTCTGCAGCAGAACGCTCATCGTGTCTTCTGCATCTGATCCTGGGCCTAAGGAAAAAGGCTTACCATCCTGAAACCAGTCTTCAGCAACACCTATAAAGACAAGAAAGAACAGGTTAGCATTACGGTCTTCAGTGACAGCTCTTCACTTACCTGGGCCATCGGCTGTCACCAACGCCTCGCGCTGCTTTCTGAAAGACAAAGGCTTACCTACTCTTCATGCGCTCCGGAGGTCTTCACACTGCATTCCGGCATCTGAAAGACAAAAGCTTACCAACTCTTCGCACGCTCCGGAGGCCTTCGGCGCTGCATCCCGCATCTGAAAGACAAAATAAGGTGCGTTTAAAGACATTGGGGAACTTTAATACTCACGTGCCATTACTCCTTTCCACATCTAACCCAGTGGGTATTCCGGCACCCTGCAGCCGCTCCGAACTTGTACCTGCAAAATAAAAAGACAGTTAGAGCGCATCGTGAAGCAGGCAACAAGCGCTTACTTACGTGCTTCCAGGCGCTTCTATTCATCACACGGGCTCCATCTTCAACTCACTTCAGCCCGTCATCCACCATCGCCGGAACCCTGCAAAACAAGAGACATCATTACTAAAGACTTTAAAGACATTAGAATTACTCGAAACTTACCGTTCGTGCAGTAAACGACGGACAGCAGTCCTCTGAAGTCAAGAGGCCTGCTCCCCTTATCCAGTGAAGAAACTGGTTACAGCACCCTACCCCGAGGCAGATGGAGAGCACGGCGTTCACTTACCTAAGGTGAGAGCGTTAACCTTCGGGGTCCTACAGGAGAAGAGAAAGGGAAGAAGAGAGAGACATTCAATAACCCAGTTCATTAATCCCATATTTTCTATCTGCAGACATCTTACCCTTCGAGTCAAACATACAGTGCACAGAGGTCCAGCCCAAAGAGCCAGCCGTGTGTTACACATCACCTTTGAAGATACGGTATACGCCCAGTCAAGACCGGCGCCTCTACGGGAATCAGGTGAGCGTTACAATTATGCTCACAAATATGCGTGCGATTTTGGTTGTCTATTTGTTTGTTTGAAATCATGTTCTGTTTGTTTGAATTTTGTTCTAAACTGTTCTAATTCATCCTTGTAAATAATGAATTAATCATGAAATATATTTTATGAATTTGATATAAAACAATTGTAAAGTTGAGAAATCAGCTAAATCAATAAAAAAAAAGACAGTAGTAACACATAATGTTGCAAACCAGGATACAAGATGAAGGTGGAAACAGCATGATTCAGGGCCACCATCAGTACAAGATGCAAAGGAAATCCAGCGTGAGAGTTGAGAAACCCACCATCCTGTTTTTCACCAACTAATCGCTACTACTGCTACTCAACAAAACATAATCCCTCCACTGCCCATCACTACTCTAGCTAGGATTTTAATGGCCAACTGCCCTAAACACCACCATACAGCTACCTTGGCAAACCAAATCAATACTACTATTTCCTCAACCCAATATGCAACCTTATTCATTTTACATCTCCCTATGTCACTGCTAATCTTATATACCACAGAACCAGTTTTTACATAATAATGATGAACCATAGACATATTAAAAGAAACACATATCAGTTTTACAATACAACTCCCAAACCAATTCTCAACAGAAAATACTTCACTTCAAACTTACGGATGAAAATACCTTCCACAGTTCAAACACACTCCAAAATCACCAATACAGAGTCACAGAGAAACATCTTAATGTCCAATTACAGAGCACATCAACACAACACCTATATTTATCAAAGCTAGAATTATATTGCTTGGTTCAAACTAGGGTTTCTTATTCACTCAGATCTATATACCATATTCCAAAGTCAGTGAGAAACAAGCTTTAATTGCAAATAAATGTGTTGTAACATAGCTATAGCATAGCATGTCATACTGCTTCATCACTCTCCTAAAAACAGTGAAGTCAAATATACAAAGCAATGTGTGTACACTTCACTAAAACAGACACCTAAACATACTTAATTTACCCTAGAAATCCTACAATTCATAATGTACATAAAATATAGAAAACACACAATCACTCACCTTCAGCTGCTCCAATGAACAAATACAACTTCACAATAGCCCAACACAGATCATCTGCATACTCAGAGCTCTGTGATCAGAATGTCAAATGTTCGCAAGTCACTTTAATAACTTTCAGATATCACTATCGCAAAAAGAGGACTGCACAAAGCAAACAGATACATGCCCAAAACATCTTTATTCCAACATAAAGCAATGAATAAACCCCAACAAATCCTTCCAAAGAATACCTTGAAAAGCATTTACACACCTTTTTGTGTTTGAAATATTTCAAATTGCATAACCACAGCTATAACCCCGGTTACAGGACAACCCACCGACACAAAGTTCCAGGTACAATTGCAGCATTCATAGCCGCAGATTGGGTAAACCGTGAGTAGCCGCGACTACCCATGATATTTTTACACATTAAAAAGACATAAAACAAGCAGTAACAATTCAAACAACATAACAGGACACATAAGAGCACGAAATCAGAAACACATGTGAAATTTTGTTATGTAAAAACAAGAGAACACCACGATCACTGCAGAGAAATTGAAATCGCCATACGCGCAGCTAGACATGACTAAAAAATATCATGGTCATGGCTACACCCACCAAAATACATGATGTGCCATTGGCTTGCTGGTACCCATGGCTATACCCCTCTCAGGAAAAATTTTACCCGTGACTACACCCGTGAAAAAATACATGATGTCCCATTGACTTTCTGATACCTGCGACTTTGTATGAAAACCGCGACTGAAATCCACCTGACTGGACACAACGTTTCACTGGTTGCTTTCGTAGCTGCGGCTATCAAAAAGACAAAAAAACATGGAAGATATTTCCCTATTCCAATATAGATCAAAAGTTCTCTGAGAGGCTGTTAAAAGAGCCTTTGGGTGCCTAACCAATATATAACGAAAACATATATTTTCAATCAGAAAAATACCCTTCACCTTTATTGTAATTCAAAACATTTCAAATATTAATCTATGTTCTTGGAATGATTAATTAATTTCCCCTTCACCCCCATAAGGCCTGTGCTCGCTGCCAAAAACAATTCTACACAATTGCAGCATAAACCTCTCATTTCAAACACTTCATCTAAATTAATATTATATAACCAAACTTCAACATCACCATGAACCCATTCTCAAATACTCCACGGTCTTCTCAACCATCAAAATGTTTTCTTTCTGAAATTGACTCCATGTTTTAAATATCCAATGCACAATTAATATAACACCAACAATAGCACAATCTACTACAACCACACCTCACTCTCAAACATCAAAAATGTACTATGACCAAAAACTCTTAATACAATGATACATTATCATCTACAATGTCATTGTCATATAAATAAAATCTATAGAAAATACATTCTATGATAGGTTCAACAATTCAACATCATCTGGGGTACTTCACGTCCTATTGTCAACCACCTACCACACAATGAACAACTAATCAAAAAGTAAATACAAACAGTACACCTTATCTCCTCATCTACTCTTCCTCCATTGCTAATTCTAATATCTGAAGTGTAAAGCAGTATTTCTTTTTACCACACCAAAATGGAAACGTCATGCAATGGCTGGAGGACAATTATCTGACAGAGGAATACATAAAAAAAAAGATGCTGACCACAATGTACCAGAAGAAAATGCAGCACAATCAGGATTTTGTAAGTACATTTTATATATTCATTCAAAATAAGACAATTATATTAAAAGGAACTAATATGACTGTCCAAACACATGTAATCTCGAAAAACATATAATGTATCTAAGCACTGTAAAATAATTTTGAGCTCTATTATGTCTTCAATTGTTTAACATATTTTAAAACAGATGAAGAAGTGATTCAAGTCTCAAGAAGATTTCAACAGCAACCAACAAAACAATTACCCACAAATGAATTATGGATTCCTTGAAAGAGGTAAGAGGACTATTCCTTAATATCCAACAGGAAACACAATCTATTCAAAATTTAAGACAAAACATGCACAGTAATATTTCTAATAATTGGGCAACAGCAAGCCGAAGATATATCATGTGTTGAACCTAAAATTAAACATTAAACATAAATCCACAACCACATTCCCACCAAAATAAACCTGTTATAAATAAACTTTGTTTCCACATGTATTTACCTTTCCAAATATGTGCACTTATATGAATTATAAATGTGTAAAAAATGTTTTAAATGTTACAATAAATGTTGACAAACACCACAATCAAAATACATACACACTCATTTTTTTCCCCAAACATGTTCTATAACCACGGCTACCAACAACCCCATGGCTCCCAATGTTTTCTAGCCACGGCTATAGGAGTGTGTGTATTTCTTTTGAGTATAAAACATTAAAAACATGAGACAACACAAAAACAAATAAAAAAAGACTGTTTTTTTCGCATTGCATCTTTAGCCATGGGAGAAAATAATCACATTTGTGGCTAAGACCTCCTCCCCCAAGTCATTTCTGCAGCAGTTACCTGTGTCTCCAAAATCCAGCAACCTAGGGACCAATGGAATATCAGTAGCTATAAATATATGTTTAAAAAACATGAAAACATGATTAGTTCAACAACACATACTTTGATAAAAACAATTTAATATGCATGTTTTCATGACCCTCATATTTTGTCTTCAATACATCACATGCACTATGCGAGAGACACCATTTTTCCATAGAACACTGTTGTTTTGTTTTCTTTCCACATTCTAATAATTGGGTCATTTGAAGAAATAAATCCAACGTGGATAAAAAAAAACATACAACAATGTAAAAGGGTCATAAACAGGGTTCTATAAACTGAGTGAAAATAAACAAAGACCATTATACTAGCTAGTTGCATCACAAAGGATGGGGACGGTTGAGTAAAGTTGGAGAACATAGATATATAAACTAGGTAAAAATAAACAAAGAACGTTATGCTTGATGGTTGTAAGACAAAGGATTGGGAAGATTAAGTAAACTTGGATAGCAATACATAGGGTAGGATAAGTAAACTTGGAAAATAAGGGATAGAAAACACACTTTTCTTTCAAATGTAATTAACACCACACAGGTACTTGGCAATATTGAGCCAGTCTCTTTTTCAAGTTGTCATTTTCATATTTTTCCCCAGTTGGACATTCCAACATATCCAACCACAAGAGTAGCAGTAGTAATAATGTCATCATTTGGGTTCCGAATCCATTGACATCCAGAATGAAACCCACTGCACACAGATTGCGCATCTTTAAAGTCAAAGAACACTGTTCCAGAAAAGATGCAAAGGACATAGTTTGCACATTCTTCATCAAATCTCTACATCGTGGTCCTTCTCATATTCCATCTCAAAGCCTAGGAACATGAATAATAATAAACTATCCAGTGCAAGTCCATTGGGATGAAGTGGATGATAACTATCAAAAAGCTCACAAACATTATGAAAGCAAAATGCATGGGGCCTATTCCATGCATAGACATAGATCAGCGACACCTACACAACCTCCATTCGCTGGTGCAACAACATCATGAACTGCAATTAAAGCCTCACTTCAGCAACAAAATCAATTACACACACTCCTCTTTTACTGTCTCCTGATCTTTCCATGATGCAAGTCATGTGCAGACAATGGCACAAATAGAGAGTCAAGAGTGCAGCCATATTTGAGATATGTCAAACCATCTATCCATCTATTGCAAATCCACTACAAAGATGTGCACGATGTTTATGAAAATGCACTCAAGCACCACAATATAAAAATGCACGGGGGCAAGCATTACATTCTGAAAAATCAGCACATCAGACACACTCATGCCATCTCGTTATTAAACAAATTGTTCCGATAAATTTTAACGCATGGTCTATTTGACAGAATTCTGTCACTACCATTAGTTTGAATTTTTTCAAACAATTTTGGTCCGACAATACTGAACATGAGAGGGGTTGCAGGAGTGTCCCCCACTCCTCATGTTTGGTATGTGGAGCCTCGGGTTGTGAGGGTGTCCCCTGCATACTTAACAATGGATGCAGGGGATAAAAATTGCTCGTCCCTTGTTTTCAATAAATGGTCAAAACGGGGGCCACTGCAGTTTCACAGCGGGCAGTCTGCCAACGAACAAAACATTTGCGGGAAGATCACCCAAATCCGACATGTCATTTCCAAAGTGAGAATTCTGTAATCAAAACAGAGACTTGAAACACCTGCAGCACTCCATTTCAACAAACACCAGAAATGCTAGAGAGGTTCAAAAAGAAGACTTTTCAAAACTGCTCCCATCTCCAGCAGTACAACTAAATTTTGAATATAGGTTTCACAGAAGTTAACTGTCCAACACCTAGTGCAAATCCACTGGAATGATGAGAATGATACAGCTACAACAAAATAAAAAAATAAAAATGACTAAAATGAATTTACAAAACACCATCAATTGTACTACCTCACAGAAAACTCAAAACAGCTAAGAGTACTTCATAGCTGAAACTGCAATATATTATAACAAATACAATCAAATAAACCTTCACCCTCACTAACATGAATACAAAAACGAAATGCCTATATATAAATGCCACTGATTGACAAATCAAATTGTATAGGTCCATGTTAGTGAAAGTAAACAAATGCATTAAAAAATATACAATCAGAGCAGATGAAACAAATGATAATAAACATCTACTGATAGCACTAACTACTATAACTAACACACAAAACACTGCAAATAAACCTTAACACATGGAAATATTTAATAACACTTACTTTCACATCAGCCACACTCCTTGCATGTACACAGTCAGAGTTCTGGAATCAAAACATGAAACTGCAGAATACGGTGGCTTTTATACTTTTAAAACTGAATACCAAATAAAGAGGATTATATACCAATAAAACACCTAAAATGGATGACACATTTTCCCCACACCCTATCACAGTCAGCTACAGAAAAAGAAAAGTAACAACAACCAATACAAAACAATACAATTGGCAGCAATCTATGTTTTCCATACCTAGCATCTTTTATAGCCACAGCTACTCGACGCGGCTACAGACCCTCGTTTGCATTTGTACATGTTTATGCAACCTAAAAATCAAACTAAATTAGCCCACAACATAAAAGAGAACACCTAAGCACATCAACTAACACATACAAATATAATTATGTGCTGTATCATTAACATAACAATATGATTATTGCACAGACAATGTATATGTGTAGACATGGCTACAAATACAACCTATGGTCACAACCAAATAAATGACAAAAAAGTTTAGACGCGCCTATGCACGTGCTATCTATAGATGTGGTTATAAAACAACCCTTCATGGATGTTTGTCGATAGCCGCGGCTAATCGCTAAAAACGCAAGCTTAAATGTGTACTTCAACTCTACCAAACTATAAACAAGTGTTCATAACATGCCTACCAATCCCATCCACTCCCCATGGTACTCCTCCATATCCGCCAACCTTATCCCCTAAAACACTCTATGCATGTATGATCCTTGCCCATCCAAAGCCATGGCTACCAACGACAACAAACACACAATGTGTCATTTGTCCTCAAATAGCCGCAGTTCCAACACGTTTACAAGCACATGACGTGCCACTTGTCCTCAAATAGACGTGGCTACAACACAGAGGCAACACTACCCATGGATAACAACAGAGAGTACCAGGTGGCTGCTGCTTAGCTGTGGATAACCACAACAGTACCATCAACCAATGAAATCTTCAAAACATACAAATCAAATACGCACTGCTCATACAAACTACTACACAATTCAAGCAAGAATCATTTCCATAAAAACAGAGAAAGACTGCAGATATCATGGCTGGTTTCAAAACTGTGTGGCTCATAGGAGACAGTTGGATGTTTTGGTTGCTGGCTTTTTATGGGAAACTAAATATTAACACAGACCTAGGTTTGAGAGATTTTACAATTAAATGGTTTGGATTGCGGGGAATGCGTTGGTCCAGGTTTTTCCTATACTGTTAAGTCTAAGAAGTACAGGACAACCAAAAATCAAACTAATTAATTGTGGAGGCAATGACTTAGTGAATATAGGGGGTGTGTCCCTTACATTATCGATGAAAGAAGACATGGCAAAACCTATGAAACTATTTCCTCACACCATCTTTATCTTTTCCAATTTGACTCAGAGGCAAAGATGGAGATGGAACACCATATTTAATGGTAGAATTGAAAAATCTTGAATACATGTTAACAAATCAGTTTCAGCATTCATGAGAGACCACAACCAGCTATGGATATCAAACAACAACATACAGTTCTAAATGGCCAATTTCTATGGACATAACGAAGTACACCTAACCGATCAAGGAAATGCGATATTCCTTGATAACATCAAAACAGTCCTCCTGATGGGCTAAAATACTACACTCTGTGTACCCCAAAACTACTTATGGCATAAGCACACACAAATACAATAAAATATTCACACAAAAATGTTCATTGACTTTTATCATAGTCACAATTAGTAAACTTTGCTTGAGAAGACAGGGGCTCACTTCAGATTTAAAACTACAACAAAAATGTAAACATCAATACACTACAACACAGCACAAGCAGTAATGTATTATACCTACAATTAAAGAATGACAAATATAGCTAAAAGTAATGACAATAAAATAGGCACTAAAATACTAATATGCAAAGAAATTGATAACATGAGAAACAATACACAGAGTAAACAGAGTGATTGCTGGCCAGCAGTAGGAGGTGATATTATTATTTCCGGGTGTGTAAAATGAGGTTTTGTTGTAATTGGTTTATATTGTAGGACACAATGTGCCTCACTACGACTAGTGTGAAATGGGTTTAATGGCGCCGTTAATGGTGCCGGCGCCGTTAAACCCACTCCGCACTATTACGAGGTCTCCTCGCAGGATCTGCTCTGGACGTCAGGTTTTTCCAGACGTCCATAGCGGGTCCCGCAAGGGGACCAGGGAGCTAACAAGGGCCTATAATTAACGGGCCCATTGTTAGCGCCCTCCCCATTCCATTGAGCCCTATGGGGGCTCAAATGGGAATGGGTGAAGGACCGGGCCCGGATTCCCTGAAGGAGGAAATACCGGGCCCTCCGATGTTGGAATGGCCCGCTATTTCCCCATTCAGGGAACCCGGACACGATTTTGGAGGCAGCCATGGTGCAAATAGCACCATGGCTGCCTCCAAAGTCGTAATGAGGCCCTATGAGTTTTGCTTTTGACTTAAAAGGTGAAGTTGCGAAGCATGGACGGTTTTTATTGTGTCGATCCACATGGTTGTTGATGAAGTCGAGAGGCTTGGAAGGGAATATAGAAAAGTAGTGGAAGTGAACTAAAAAATTGTTGATAGATAATTGTAAACCAAGAGTGAGCAGGTATTCGACCTCATGAGCTTTCGGTTTTAAGTCTGGTAAGCATTTCCAGTTAAGAGTGTGACTTGCATTATGGGATGAGAAACCCCACTTATGTAACTATGCAAATCCCTGCTGAGATGCACAGATGAGATACAAAAATATCAAGCACAGTGGGTCCAAGTGACAGCAGATAACATGTTTTTAGCTTGGCCTCAAGAGAGAACACTTTGAAAATCAGTGTTGCAACACATGACCACACATGTACACACTGCATATATGGGTAAAAAGTTGCATAAAAGATTTGCTATTATAGAGTTTCAGGAAATTTTCGGAGACAAGGTGGAAGATTCAGAGAGAAAAAAGTTTAGAAAGATGCTTTAAGGAAATCATAAATAATACTCTTCCAGATTAAAATCAGGGCACATCGATATGAAGGAGGATCAGCAATTTATACCGAAGCAGGAGAGATAGCAGTGTTACCAATAAGATTAAATGGATGGAGTTTAGTGAGATCACCACAGAGAGAACCAAGTCTGTCAGAAAAAGCATTACGGGGAATATACGAGGTAAACCCTCAGAGAAGGTTAGAGTTTGAAGACAGGGAGGATGAAAAGAGTGATGACAATTGTGGAACAATGTGTTTTGGATGAGGAAAACTACAGAAGTGAAGATGAGGTGGAGGAACGGACCGCACAAAACCCCTCGAGGAGTATGTTACCAGAGAGGGAAGGACAGTAATCCCATATGGAAGAATTACAAGAGGAAAGACTCAAGCCCATACCACCCCCCAAGCACTAAAAAGTATGCATGCATAACAAAGAAGAAATAAGAAACTATTCAAGAATGTTACCAAGATGAAGGAAAGTGAACATGACAGGAGCCTTCACAAAAAACGAAGGCCACAACCAGTCCTCAACACAATGTAGGAGCAACACAATTCCAATTGTTAGAGAAGGGCGCGGGGTGAAGACAATATATACCATGGCCACAAATGGAGAAGGATAATTTGAGATGTAGGCTGCCAACACTGATGACCGGGGCGGGAAAGTGGATATATGAACTAAAAAAAGGGATGACACTAGTAATCAGTGACATAAAGAGCATGCTCGCTGCTACCATTGATGCACAGGTTGACAACACATAGGGCCTCATTCCGAGTATGGTGGTAGGGTTTAACAGCACCGGTAAGTATGCCGGTGCCGTTAACCTCCTACCGCCGCATTCCGAGGTCCCTTAGCGGGTCCCACTAGGGTCGGCTGGTTATACCAGCCGCCCTTAGCGGGACCCGCTAAGGGACCAGGGAGCTAATAACGGGCCCGCTATTTGCGGGACCGTTATTAGCTCCTTCCCCATTCCCATTGAGCCCTATGGGAGCTCGAATGGGAATGGGGAATGCTTTTCAGAATGGGGACTTACCGGGTCCTCCAAGGTTGGAAAGACCCGGTAAATCCCCATTCCAACTACCCCGACGCGGACATGGGTTTTGAGGCAGCCATGGTGCTAATAGCACCATGGCTACCTCCAGACTTGTAATGAGGCCCATAGTAAATGGTGGGGTACACTGGAGTGACAACACAAAATACAGACTATGACAGGGCACCATTTAATAATTGCAGAGCAGATTATGGCGGGCATTCCGGTACCCAGACACATCAGACATGGGTGCAATCATGATAAGCAAGATACGTGAAGATGAATATCCCATTGCATATAGTCCAGAGATTCAATAGCAATGGCGTCCTGAGATTTGTGAACCGTGGGACAAAGCAATGTCAGCGTAGGAGGGACAGATCCAACATCGGAGGGTTAGAATGGTGGGGGCATGTATGGGGTGTTTTTTTTTTTATTTGAGTGTATTTGGCCGAGGCAAAATTGGCTTTGCAGCAGAATTGACCACAGTCAATTCTGCCGCAAAATAATTGTGCCACGGCCAAACTGTATATATCCTCTATTTTTAAAAGAGAAGAACAGAAAGAAAAAAGGCCAATTTGTTTTGGCCTATTCAGGACTGAAGGCACAAAGGGGTGTGCCTATGGATTTCAAAGTATTTCAATGTGGTGTGAATCTCCTGTTTGCGTATCTTTCAACAGTTAGACCAAAAAACACAATTAGTCTCTAAATTATCACAGGAATAATTTTAATTTATACAAAAGCATTATTAAAAAAAAACAACAAAAAAAATAAGTTTTTGATGTCACACAATATATCTACTGTAAAACACAATAAAAAACAGAAAGCTAATTATGACAGGGAGTCCCCAAAAATGTAGGGTAGTATTAAATCAATAAACACTGTTGGTTCTCGACAACTTACGAAGCTCTTGCGATCTTCCAGTTGTAAAACCCGATAATGATGTCAAAATCTTTTATCTAGTAGAACACTATACTAAAACATAGAACTCAACATGTTTCTGTTCTCTTATACAATTCCCTGAAAATTCATCAGGAAGTGTTTTACATTAGTTGTGGTTAAAATAAAACAAACACTTGTCAAACCAAGTTTCAAAACTTTTTCTCTTAAAGAGGAGTTTTCAATTCACTCTGTGTGGTGTAACTGTTGAGAGAACACAAAAAGAAGGGTAAGCTATAATTGCTCAATTTCCTCAAAATACTATCATGGTATCATAGCTCGAGGAAGTATATTATTTACCTGCTCAAGCGTGAAGCGAGTCCTTATAAGATGATGCCCTAATTAGAGTAGGGATTGTCATCTATGGTCAAAACAGACAGTGTGCTGTGTTATAGACCTGTAATTTAAATGGAAAGGACTCAACCTTTAGAAACCTATAGAAAACGTGCCTCTGTTAACTCAAAATCTGAACCTCTGCATTCGCTTGTGCCAAAACCTACCCTTATAAGGTTAATCTGTTGTTTGAGCCAAAATGAATATTGTAGCCGATTTACAGCTTGCTCTGTTGGGGGTGCAAAGGTACCCAGGTTTAGTCTTCTGATGGTCTCATTAGGATTGCTGAAACCAAGCACACAACACAAGACCAACAATAAGTGCCTGTCTCCATATTAGTTAGTCTACTCCCTGTGTACTGCAGAAAAGGCTTACCTCCAAAAATGTATGTAGTTAAGACATGTATCCGAATTGGTCCGCAAAGTCACAGATTGCAATAGATGTAGGACTCTTCCATACTAAAGGGGCCAGGGAAGATCTCAAGCTCGAAGGTTGGACGTTAACTCCCTTGTAGCAGTTAAGTAAGAATAATGTGAAATTAGTCTCAGAGAAAGTCTCACATGGACTTTCTGTAAGCGTGGTGTCTGTAAATGGGTACAAAATACCCACGGGCGTGGTTGACTTATCAAGTATGATGTCTTACCTGAATCTCACAGATGAGTTAAAGACCGTAAGCATTTCTAGTTCTGGATGAATCCGAGTGAGGGGTAAATCTCTGCTCACCGTGCTGCGAGGAAATTTTAACAGTGGTGTGCGCAATCTTGGAGGGTTATAAACCTCCTCACAAGTCCTTTCTTTATTTTTAGTGCTAATCTACCATAAAATACCATAGAAACCTGTTTTCTCAGGTATGAATAGATGCACATTCTGGGGCATTCAAAAAAGCTGGAAGATGATGATACAGTGCATTCTAAATAAAAAAAATAAAAAAGTGTGTGTACGGTATACAATGGCTTTATTATAATGAAATTTGGCTTGGGCTAACTAGAGGCAAGAAATGATCCTGCTTATTCCCAACATCAATATCTACTAGAGAGATAACCAAGAGAGTGGAAGATTCCAACTGGTGTTTAAAGATTTCGCCCAGCGTTATGCCCAATTGGAGTTGGGCCCATTCGAGACCTCTGGGATTGTACTATCCGTGGTTGTGGATGTAAAGCCATTTATCAGTGGACATCACATCTTGTGCCATTCTATCACCTCATTGAGACCTTCCTTGTCACTTCTCGTTAGGAAAATAAGTTTATGTTCTTTTTCTAACAAAATGTTCCTCTTGACCATACTGTCATTACCTTTAATGGTCATCATGAATGTCCAATGAAATTCCTCACAGCCATGATTAAATGTTTTACCATTGGGGCTAGAGCTGTCTTGTTTTTAATACACCTTCTATGTTCAATTATATGTGTCTTGATCTTTCGGATGGTTTTCCCTATATATTTAAGCTTACAAGAGCAAGTAATCATGTAGATAGCATGATCCGAATTGCAATTAGTGAAATCCATTTGTCTCCACGGTTTGTCCAAGCTAATGTCAATCTGTTTGGATTTAGATGTCAATTTACACACGGTGCACTGTCCGCAGGGGTAGTGGCCTGTTACTTCATCCAGACCCCAGGACCTCATTAAGCTTTCTGATACTTGTCTCCGGGTTTTCAATTTACTGCTGCTAACTTTATTGCCTAAAAGGGGGCATTGAAGCATAGCCGACAATTTCTCAAAGGTTTTACATTGCTTTTTGACAGTATTACTGACAGTCAGGCTTAGATTAGCAAATGTGTTTACAAACACTATCCTTTCGTCTGGGGGCTTTTTTATCTTGTCTTCCAGTAGTGCCTCTCAGTTGTTATTAAATGCCTGTTTGGTAGCTTGTTTAATGAGCTTTTCGGTATTCTCTTTCTTCAAGTTTGTTTTTAAGGATCATGGCTTCTGCCTCATAGGCTTCTCTGTTACTGCTATTTCTTTTAAGCCGTAGAAACTGCCCGTAGGGCAAGTTGTCTTTGAGGTGTTTCACATGATGACTGTGATAATGTAGAAGGCCATTCTTATCCGTGCTTTTTTGGTACAGTTTTACTAACAGCTGGCCTTCGTGATGAAAGATAGTGAGGCCTAGGAAGTTACTTGCCTCTTTCTTAATTGTCATGGTGAATTGCAGGTGGCGATTCCATTGGTTAAGCCATATGAGGAATTCCACTGCTCGTTCCCGGGTCCCTTTCCAGACCATGATAATATCGTCAGTATAACATGCCTAAGAGGTAAGGTATTGATCAAATGTGTGATTGGTATAGATGTATTTCTTTTCAAAGAATTACACATATAGATTTGCTAGGCAAGGGCCATAGTGGCCCCCATCGCAGGTCCTTCTGTTTGTTGATAGAAACATCCTTGGTATTCAAAGAAGTTTCAGGTTAGGAAAACTTCAATGCACCACAGCATAAAGAACATTGGTACTGGGTCTTGGTCAGTGCGTGTTAGAAGAATTTCTTCTATTGTTTTGAGGGATATTGGTATATAAATAAACAAGATCTAGACCAATAAGGTATTTGGTTTCCACATTATACAGTTGTGTTCAAATTGTTTGATCACTTCTTTAGTTTCTTTAAGATATGATCTCATCTTCACTACATAGTTCTTCAAAAAGTGGTCAGCAAAAATTGAAAGCGGCTCAAGTATAGAGTTTATGCCAGCCATGATTGGTCTTCCTGGAGGGTTAATCAGTGATTTATGAATTTTGGGAAGACAGTAAGAAGTTGGGGTCGTGGGATCAGAATTAATAAGAAATTGACATTCTTTTTTGTTCAGCCACCCTCTGTCCTTGGCTTTAGTTGCTTTTAATTCAATCATGGTAAGCAGTTCCTTAGTGGGTTCCTCAACTAGTCTTTTGTAGTATTTACTGTTGTTAAATTGTGTGAGGCATTTGTTAATGTAATTCGTTTTATCCAGTATAACGTTGCCTCACCCTTTGTCTGCTTTTTTGATAACAATGGTTTCATTTCTAGAGAGGGAGTTCAGTGCTTCCATTTCAACTCTGCTTAGATTGTGAAACATTGATTGTTCTTTTTTTTCGAGCTTTTCAACCTCTGCCAATATTCTTTTTGCAAAGATAACTGACTCTGGAGAATGAGTGTGTGTGGGTGGACAAAATAAAGATGGATTTAACCCTGTCTGGTTGATAGTCTGAGTGTCATTAATTTTATTTGTTTTGTCAGCAGAAAATTCTTTAAGGTGAATTTTTCGCATGAGCTTATGAAAGTCGCTACGAAATAAGAACGGGTCATGTTTCTTTGAGATCACAAAACATAGACCTTTGTTCAAAACTTGTTTTTCTATTGACATAGGTTCGTATTGAGAGAGATTTACTTGAAGCGATTGCTGCTCCTTGTCTGGCGTTGGTCGCCATTCCAATTCCCGCTGTTGGGGCCTTGGTTTAAAAAAAATCATTGAAGTATTGCTCTGATTGCCTCTTCCTCCAAAGCGGGCAGAAGTTGAGCTGCTGGGATGGTACTATCAGGATCACTACTCTTGTTACTACAACTGTAGGAGGTGGCTTGAAATCGAACACATTTATTCTGGTTCTGAGGTCCATTAGACTGTGTTGTCATTATTTTATTTTTATTTTTTTAAATTTGGTTTTATTGGTTTTAATAAAGGAACAAACAAAATGGAATACATATTACATGTTTCACCAAAGCAAGCATGTGATTGTGGGACATGAAAAGTACACATAACATCAACTAGAAGAAATTTCGTAGCACATGTTGCCTTGGTTGTATCAGAGAATGTCCATCTTAGCCCTGTGATCCCTGCCCTCCCCCCACCCCCTCCCTACCGTAATTGAGCATGCGTCTATTGAATGTTGTTAAAGCGTCAGAACTTCTAAAGAGATTTTTCAGATTTCCGTTTTTTTGGTCAGTCTGTAACCACCTGTTGCAAAGTTTCTCCCATTGTCTTTTGTTGATTTTTGCCTTTTCCTCAGGGCTCAGCAGTTTCCTCCAATCAGCGCTCAGGGTCTGCTGTGAGATGTTTACTTCTGGCTTCACATTGGGCGGCTTTGCCATGGAGAGAGGCGGTCATTGTCTCCATCAGATAAATGTTCTTGGCCAGAGTGATCCATTCCTTCTTAACGGGCACCGTTGTGGATTTCCATTTAATCACCAGGAGGGCCCTGGCCGCTAGGAGTAAGTGGGGGGTCAAGCCTTTCACTCTGGTCCACTCATCATCGTCTTTTTCCAGGCCAAATAGTATCAGTTAGGGGTCGGATCTCTTTGAATGCCTTCTATTTCTTTGATCCACCCCAGGACCTTGTTCCAAAACACTTTGATGTGCTGGCAACCCGACCACATGTGCCAGTAGGTGGCTATTTCTCTGCATTTCCTCCAACATGTTGGGCTCATTGTTTGGGACATTTTGGAAAGTCTAAAGGGGTTGTATTGCCATATGTGTAAGAGTTTAATCGCATGCAGCTTGTATTGGCTGGATACAGACATTCTGGAGGCTGCTCTGCACATTGTATCCCATTGGTCGGGATGTATTTCGTCTCTAAAGTCTTTTTCCCATCGCATTCAGAGGGGTTCTGTTGATCCGTCTCCTGCCACTATTAGTTCTTGATACATTGCGGATATGAGGCCTTTCATCACGGATTTAGAGTCTAGGAGTTTCTCAAACGAGGTAAGGTCTCTATTTAGTTTGTCTCTCCATTCCGCCTTTGTTAAGACCCCTTTTAATTGGATGTACTGAAATGTGGATAGGGTGCCTATACCTAACACCTCCGTCAGGTCCAGTAGAGAGATATATATGTCTTTCTTCAGCAGCTGTCCTACCCTCTCCAAGCCTGCCTCGTACCATGTTTGGAACCTGCCCAGTACATGGTTGATAATGCCGGGTGACCATAAGTGACTGAGCGGGGGCGGCCAGGTGGTGATTTTGCGCATTTCTTTGCCTGAGCGCCATATACTCCATATAGTGCCCAAGATGGGGTGTCCTTTAATTTTCCATTGTACTCTTTTGTATGGGGTCCATAGCCATTCCAACACCGTGGCAGGAGACGGATAGTGATTGTCCATTTGGACCCATTGGAGGTTGTTTTGATCTCTGAGGTGTAGGATCAGGACGCGCAGCTGGGTGGCTTTGTAGTAGGTCCACAGGTCGGGGAGCCCTACCCCTCCCTTGTCCTGGGAAGCGTTAGTGTATTGTATGGGATTCTTGGTTTCTTCCCCTGCCATATGAATCTCATCATGATCTTTTTGGCTTCAATAAAGAACTCTTTGGGTATCTCAACCGGAACCATTTGAAATGGATACAAAAAGTGGGGAAGGCATACCATCTTAACTGCGTTGATTCGGCCAAGCCAGGAGATCGTAAGCTTTTTCCATCTTTTAAGATTGGCTGCGAATCTTTGGAGAAGTGGGGGAAAGTTGGCTTCAAAGAGGTCTTTCAGAGTTTTGGTAATCCGTATGCCCAGATATTGGAGTTCGGCGTGTTCAAGCTTAAGGCCCAATGGGAGAAATTTGGGATCATTCACTTCTGTGGTTCCCTGGAAGGGGAACAAAGTGGACTTAACCCTATTTACCTTAAACCCAGATAATTGGCCATATTCATCCATTAGTTTGAGGGCATGACGGATGGACTCTGTGGGGTTAGTTAGGTGGAGGAGAATATCGTCTGCATAGAGATCTACTTTGTATTCTGTCGGCCCTAGCCTCATCCCCTCAATCAAAGGGTCCACTTTCATCCTTTGTGCCAGGGGTTCTAGCGAAAGTGCAAATAGAATTGCAGAGAGGGGGCATCCCTGTCTAGTCCCATGCTTCAATTCAAACCACCTGGAGTATTCTCCATTGACAAATATCGCTGCCATGGGTGCTGTGTATATTGCTTGCATTCCCTTTCTGGCTCCTGGGCCTATTCCCAATTTCTGCAGCACTGCTCCCAGAAAATCCCACTCCACTCTATCAAAGGCCTTCTCAGCATCTATTGACAATAGGACAAGGTCGTTAAGAAGGTTATGGGCTGTGTGGATGCAGTGTAATGTTTTGCGCATGGAATCAGCTCCCTGTCTCCCTAGTATAAACCCTGGTCTGGGTGGATTAAGCAGTGCATTAAAGTTTCCAGTCTGGTAGCCAATATCTTAGCATAGATTTTGGCATCAAGGTTAAGGAGGGAAATAGGGTGGTATGATCCACAGGACATAGGGTCTCTCCTTTC